>NW_009259718.1:2272323-2306458 GCF_000687185.1 Egretta garzetta | reverse complement strand
AGGGAATTGCCAAACAGCACCCAGCATAACACAGCAATTGTGTGGTATAAATGAACCCTAGACAAACAAATTCCCCTACCATTAAAATTCTGTTCCTCCTCTTTTTCCAAAAGGCTTTTCACTATTTTGTTTGGAATGTCTTCAGTCCATTTTTGGTGTTTAATAAAAACTCTGAAGGACCAAGAGTATCCATATTAGTGCATACAGCACCAGCTTGTGTGAGTCTGCAAGTAAATTAAACAGGGTTAAAATCTGAAGCAAACTTGACAAATTCACATGGACATGGTCTGGAAAATAGGATGTAAGTCAGTAAGAATTAATGCTAGGTTCTACGGTTGCTTATAAATAATCAATATATATGTACAGAATGAGTAACAGTTCTATCAATAACAGTTCTACAGAGAAAGGTCTGAGAGTTGCAATGGATATACATAAGTCAACAATGCCATCTTGCTGTGAGAAGGGCAAAGTCCACATTGAGGCAAATAAACGGGAGTATAGCCTGCTAAATATGTGAAGTTATTTTCCACTCAGGGCTGGTAGGGCCTCAGTTGAAGTGTTGTGTCCAATTATGGATGCTGCACTACAAGGAAAATGTGGGCCACACTAGAGGGTTCTAAGGAAAGCACCAAGAAAGATCAGAGGTCTAGAAAACTTGACTGGTGGGGAAAGATTAAAAGACTTGGTTTGGGTTTGTTTGATCTAGAGTTGAGAGGCAGAATAGCCTTCTGTAAAGAGCTAAAGGGACACCATCATCTCTTATGCTACCCATATAATCAGAATAAATAATCAGCAGTAAACTAATTTTTTGCAAGAGAAATTCACACTAATCCGTAGGACAATGTCAGTAAGGTTAGTCAGACTGGAATAGCTTGCCAGGAAAACTCCAGCCCTGGAAATTTTTAGAATAGGTTAACAGTTTTCTTTAATGATATAGACATACTTTTTACCATTAGACAGGAAGAAGTAAATGATGACTGAGCATTACTTCTGCCCTATTCTGTGACTTCTGCTCCATGATCCTGTGACTACAATCTTAGTGTATTGAGGATAGCCTTAATTACTGTCCTGGTTTTGGCTGGTATAGAGTAAATTTTCTTCCTGATAGCTGGCATAGTGCTGTGTTTTGGATTTAGTAGGAGAAGAATGTTGGTAACGTACTAAGGTTTTAGTTGTTGCTAAGTAGTGTTTACACTAAGTCAAGGACTTTTCAGCTTCCCCTGCTCTGCCAGGTGCACAAGAAGCTGGGAGGGGGCACAGCCAGGACAGCTGACCCCAACTGGCCAAAGGGCTATTCCAGACCATATGACACCACACTCAGTATATAAACTGGGGGGAGTTGGCCGGGGGGCAGCGACCACTGCTCAGGGACTGGCTGGGCATCGGTCAGCAGGTGGTGAGCCTCGCCCCCATCCCACCAGGGGCGGGGAGAGTGAGTGAGTGAGTGACTGTGTGGTGCTTAGTTGCTGGTTAGGGTTAAACCACGACAATTACCCAGTAATACTGTGTAAAGTAACCATAAAATATACAGCATCCTTTATGCTGAAAAGCAGGTGGCAAAGAATCTGCCAATTTTTCCCTATATTTCTGTTCCTAAAAATCAAGAATACAGGGCAATACTAGGACAAGTTCTTTCTGTTACGTCTGTCTGCAACCCAGAACTGTTTTAATCTTGTGGCTACTGGCATAGTGTAGTTCATTGTCACATAGGTTTTTGGGAGGATGACATCAAAGGGTCCATTGTATTCTTTCCAAATATTCCAGGGTCTTCAGACATTCCTTAGGTCAACCTCACCTTTTCTAGTCATCAGAACAGTTTCCACTACAGAGCAGTGGAAAGAGAATTACATATTTTGACTGCCAAACATTCCTTCCTGTCCCCTTCTCAAGTCAGTGCTGTGTTTGCAGCAGACCAGAACTGCTTTACTTTTGTACTCTTCTAATGATTATAGGTAAAATAACTGATATGCAGCTTCAAAAATTATTTCATGCTGTTCAGCTTCACGCTATCCGTTTATTGTCATCTCATCTTGACACTGTGCACAAGATAGCATAATGACCCAGCAGAATGAATAAAATTAGGAAGAGTTGTTCTTCAAGGGTTAATAAAGAGGAATGAAGGAAGATAGCATAATCAAAGCAAATAAGCTGTTTCCACTTCAGGATCCATAACTCTCAAAATGTTAAAAATGAGTATTAGAAAGCACTTTTTCTTTTTTTTAGTGTTTTGTTACAACTGAAATCTGTAGTCTAATTTTTTCTTTCTTCTTTTCAAATGTGGAATAAAACTAATTCATCTTTCATCCTATAGATGGAAATGGAAGAATCAGCTTCCCAAACACAAGTGATGCCAAATGCTCTTGCTTTCCCAAGTTTGAACGTCTCCTGTCCCAATGGACTAGTATTAACTTTCCTTGGTGAAAGTTTTGGAGGTTAGTTTTCTGTGCCACTGCAAAGTTATTTTAAAATAAGTGAAAATTATAGAGGAAAATTCTTTTTTCCTTGATGGGTTTAGACGTAACAATATGAAATTTTAATGTCTCAGATTGCTAAGTCTGTCATAATGTCTATTTAATATTGTTTGCAACATAAATAATGTGTTTTAATTCAAACAAATGTAAAATCTAGAATTGCAAGTTTTTAGACATAACAGATCGGGGGTAGGGAAGCAGCAACCCTAAAAAGCACTTGGGAGTCATGTTGGATAATCAGTTGAATATGTATGTATGTGGGAATACTGAAGAAAAACTAGTACATTCAATTCATAAATGCATATATATTGAGGAATCTTGAGTAATAACAAGAAGACTGTTATGGTGCCTATATCTGCACCTCCTTTGGAATTGTATGTACTGTTATTAAGTCCACAAGACAAGATGTTCATATTTTGAAAGATTCAGGGAAGACTGACAATAATGATTAAAGAATGTATCTTACAGTGAGCTTATGTCACCAGAGAACCCAATTTAGTTACCAAAGAAAAGGTCAAAGGAGTGGTACCAGTCTGGAAGTACAAAGGAAACAGAATTTTGGTGATAGCTTGTAAACAGAGAGCTTATAGACACAGTATACCAAAAGGTATTACAGATTTCAGGGGCTTGTAACTGAAAAGTAGTACTTTATACTAGATTTAAGTTATACTCATTTTTTAATAGTAAGAATGGTTAACAAAACTAACCCAGGCTGTGATGGACTCTCTGCTACTGGATATTTTACAATCAGGTTTTGTTGCCTTTCTAAAAGATATGATCAGTTTCAAACAGGAATTACTTCATTTAAGTCCTTTGGTTTATGCCATCCTGTACATACAGAGAAGATAGTCATAATAAGCCCTTCTGCCCTTATCATTTAATTTCCTTTTGAAGACCAATAAGCTATATAGATACTTACAAGTTTCTATGTGTGATATCCTTCTGCAGTGATTTCATTTCCCGGTGTTTTTGAATAGCATCACGAGGTTCATCTTTGCATACTGTAAACTGTAGTAAATCTTGGATTTTTGTAGTCACACCATTGGGTTATGAAGCAGAGAAATGTGAATTTTGCTGTTGTCATCTGGTCAATTTTAAAAATAGCTACCTACAGATGTACAACAAATCTGTCCAGCCCAGGCTGTATTGGAGCTATTGATTAAGTGAACATAGATCAGCACAACTGCAGAGATGCTCATATCCAGGAATAAACCAGATTTATCACACACACCAAGCACATGCTAGCAGTAATTCCAACACATCCTATGTGTTGAGCTGTTGCATAAAAACCAGCAGAATAATTTGTCTTCCTGGCAACTGATGAAACAACATACCTCTTAGAAATCAGCTAAGTGATAAGTCCAGTATATATAAATTAATAAAAAATAATAAAAATAATAAATTTATATTAATAGCATTAATAAATGTAGTATGGTACACAAGGATCCAGCACAAATTTATAGTAATATGAAAGAGGAATGTCTTGATTTTTTTTTTTTTTTTTTTTTTTGCCACATAGACCTGAATTGCTAGTAAAAGCTTCCCTCATTTTTCTTCTTGGACATATCTTTCCTTTTAATATCAAAATCATAGAATCACAGAATAGTCCAGGTTGGAAGGGACCTCGAAAGATCATCTGGTCCAACCTTTTGTGGAAAAGGGAGCCTAGATGAGATTATCTAGCACAGTATCCATCCAATCGCATCTTGAAAACCTACAGCAATAGGGTCTCTACCACATCCCCGAGGAAGTTGTTCCAATGAATGATTGTTCTCACTGTAAAAATGTCTTTCTTATATTGAGATGAAACCTCTCCTCATGCAACTTGTACCCATTCTCCTTTGTCTTCTCTCTGTGGCTCCTTGTGAAGAGAGCCTCTGTCCTCTTTGTAGCCTCTCTTTAAGTATTGGAATACTGTGATGAGGTCCCCCCTGAGCCTTCTCCAGGGAGACTAGACCTAACTCCTTCAGTTTTTCATCATAGACAGATTCTCCATCCCTTTGATCATCTCTATGGCCTGTCTTTGGACCCTCTCCAGTCTGTCCACATCTTTCTTGAATTGTGGGGACCAGAACTGGACACAGTACTCGAAGTGCAGCCTGATAAGCGCTGAGTAGAGTGGGATGATCACGTCTCTGTCTCTGCTAGTAATGCCCCTGCAGATGCAACCAGCTTGGTACATTTTGTAAATGTGCTCTGATGAATCTGCTATGAAGTAGAGAGGATGCAGAGGCTTTTCAAACATACGTAGTTTGGCAAGGAGCCTGAGTTGAAGTGCTGAATAATTGAAGTGAACAGAGCAATTACAGACACATACATGTAGTCTCTTGGCACAACTACCATAATTATACTCATTAGCACACTACACACACTGCCATAATTTAATCTAAAAACCTTATTTGTTCAAGTAGACAAAATATGTAACTTCAGTTTCTATACAAACTCAAACTTGGTGAAACTCAGTAACTTTTTTCACCTTTATGGGCAGTTAGGAAATTCCTTGCACCTAATGTCAGCCTTCCAAAAGTTCAGCATCCATAATAGATCCATCTTCAAATTTCCCTTGTTTTTATTTGGAAAGACAGACACTTCCACAGGAGGATGCAATGTTTCTGAGTAGATGACTGCTTTGAATTGTTCTCTGAAGAGCAGTCTGCTTACTCTGTGGATTACAAAGGAAGCCAAGGAGAGCTAGTTTTACTCACCTAAAGTTGCATACCTTCTGTGGACACCATTCTGCTGGGTGTTTAGCCCTGTTTGAATGTGTGCTATGCAGTATTAAATAATTCAGAATTTGTTTTCAATTTGAAAGGTGAAGACACTACAGCTGAAGCTGAGAACGAGATGGTAAAGAAAAGTGGGGCCAAAGCAGTTGAAGCCAAGGAAAAGGAGGTTGAAAAAGGTGAGACCAAAGAAAATGAAACAAAGGAGGAAGAGGCTATGGAAAGTGAAGAGAAGGAACATGAGGTTACAGAAGGTGAAATAAAGCATGAAGACACCAGAAGGAAACAGGCCAAGCAGCCTACTCTGGAAATTCTGGTTAGGCAGAGTTATCCCCAAAAGGTAAAGAACTCTCATCTATATATATCTGTGGCAAGGCAAACAGAACAAGAGGTGTCAAGAGTCATCACCAGTCAAGGAACTGTCATAAAGTACATGATGGATGGATCTACCCAGGTATGTCTAGTAGAATTTATTGAAAGCAGCCTGTGCGTGTGATTACCCTTGAACTTTTTCTTTCAGCTGAAATAGAGAAGTGTCCAGTTCGTAGATGAAGGAGTTAAGTAATCACTGAGTTATGCAGCCATGTCAAGACTAAAATGCTCTTGGCTTTGTTCAGAATCAGAACTTAAGGCACATAGGGAGCTTTAATAATTAAAATTTTAGGCAAGTGAAGATTTTAGACAACTTTGGGATTAGGAAATAGCTGAATATGGGTTTGAGTACTACATTCCTGGACTTAAACATCTGAAATGTGAATTAGTTGGGCTCTGGGTATTTTTGGCAACACAAAAGCATCCATATTTTTCAGTCATCTAAACAGTAGTATGGGATCCAGAAAAGACCTGAACCTTCAGTCCTGCAGACATCTTTAGGTATCCTAAATTTTCATCAAAAAGACTTTATATTCCTTGGTACCTGCTTTGTTTACACATATTTAGGTTGCCCAGAATTCTGGTACCTTTTAGGTGCTATAGGCTAGATACCTACCATCTTTGCCTATACTGTAATCAGTCTACAAGCAACTGTCTTTTAAAGTCTAAGACTCTATGTGTAGTTAGCAGATGAAAAGAGGAGTCATCTGTTTTGACTCAGAAACTGTCAAAATAATTCCTTATTTCCTCAGGGTTTTTTTCTGGCTAAATAAACCACAACTCCTAGTAAAAGTTCTTTACATTCATTCATTACATTAGATCTTAAACCATTTAGCCAGGATTTCTGAGAAACATATCCACTTCAGAAGTATGCAAAGAAGCTAGCTGCTGTATGTCTATATATTCTCAACATACTGTCTCCTGACAGAAGAAAATAGATCTTATGTGCCTAGCATAATTGTATAAGCAGTGTATGACTGTGTCCTTCTTTATATTAACTTAACATTTAATGTGTGTTTGTGATTCATCAAGAATGTATTGTATATAGATAAGCACTCAAAAAAGAAGAAATAGTGAATTACCTTACAGTAACTGTAACTCCTGAGAAGTTTTGTATGTTGTCCATTTTTTTTCTACATTGTACTGTCTTCTCCCTAGAACTGTATTTGTAAATGGATTCAGGACAATTGTTCCCTGCCACACAGGGAACGTGCATATTGAGTGTAATGGACAACAGATCTCAGAAAACAGCTATAATAAAATAAATAACCATGACTACTTTTTTTCAGCTGTCCTTATGGCTAAAAAGTTAACAGCAATCCTAGATACGTGGAATACCTGAATACAGATAAATATGGTGATACACATTGCCACTGCTACAAAAAAAAAAAAGTCATCAACCTTTGGCCACTTAAATAGATAAAGAATAATCTTTACTGTTTACTTTTATAATGCCTATTTTTTACTAGAGTGCCCATTAATTATATATGTGAACTGCAGCAATTGGCAGTCTTGTCTTTTTGAGATAGCTTCTTTATTTATTGTATTTATTCTGAGATTCTTTTACTTTTTTCCCCTCTGTTACCCACAAAATTCTAGTGACTATTGCATTTGCAACACATTCTTTTGAGAGTTTCTATTCGTGTTTGAAGTGATTTTAACCTCTAGTACGTCCTTGATTGCTGTAGATTCTGTTTGCTGATGGCACAGTGAGTAGGAGTCCTGATTCTGGCCCTGTCCTACCACCACCTACAATTCCAGATAATGTGGAACTGTTATCAGAATCAGAGCCTTCACCTGAGACCAGCACTAAGAAAGGTAACATTTCCAGTGTTTTGGACAGATTTAAAGCTAGCAGGGGTGATGATACTTAATAAAGGGCATATTTCTTTAGTCTGAGAATTCTGCCAGTGTGAAAATGCAATTTTATCTGTACTCAGCTGCTTCCACACTGCTGATTTGTTGCCTACATATCAACTAATTTCTCTCCTACTCCAGATTTCTTTCTCTTCTAACATGCTAGGACTCTAATAAGTAAAAGGGTGTGTAGGAACTACATTGGTAGCAGAGTGATTCAACACAAAGTATTTTAAAATAAATCCTAATAACTATGGTAGTGTCAAATCCTTACTTATGTGTTACACAGGTTTTAGTCTTGGTACTGAGAAATGCTTCTTCTGCAGAGGACTTACTATTTTTTTCTTTCTCATTGTATGTATAGGTACCTACTATTGGTTGTTATTAATTGATTGTATGGACTTGTGGTCTGTCCCAATATAACCATTCTTACATTATTTTGTTTGGCTGAGAAAGAACGAAATAGAAGTTTGCTTCATACCTCAGAGTGTAATCCAAGATCACTGTCAGTGCTCAGTGCAAAGAATAATTATGACCTCTCATAATATTAGCATATAATTTAGTGGAAGTATGTGAATAAAAATTGCTGCCAAAGAGAAATGCCTCTCAAAAAGGAGATTTTCAAGTCATCAAGTCCAATTCTTGTTCTTAGGGTTTTCCTTAGGATAACTGGAAGGATGTTTGAGAACTTCTCTGACAAATAATCTTCTAATTTTCAGTCTCAGTATCTGTGGCCAGTGTATATCCTTTATTCCTTATCCTTTATTTATGATCACTTTTTCTCCCCACCTTTCCTCTCCACTGCTTAGTGAAATGAAAAGTTTCACCTCTTTTTGGCTTTTTTTTTTTTTTTTTTTTTTTTTTTTTTTCCTAGGATGTATATGCTGTCAGCCTTTTAGACTCCTCTCTGGACTGTGCGACTGTGCTGTTGTCTTTTGCATAACCTTAGTCTAAATTCCTTTTTTTGAATATGGGAGACCAGAGTTCTCTGTCATATTCTTAATAAGATGTCACCATTACCTTTCACAATGGAATCTCTGTCCTTTTTCTTCTGATGCACCATTGGCTTTCTTGTCACCATATTTTGACACTGATATCATTCTGTATGGGTGATAGCTCCAGGTCTTTCTTTTCTTCTACTATTGCAAATTTGTCTGAAGCATAAATTATTTTTATTCCTTTTTGTGTTAAATTTCATTCTAATGGGCTGTATCAAATTCCTATTACTTTAATCTTCAAGCTCATGGAATGGTTTTGGATTTTCTTCTGCATTGATAGTCCCTTCCAAAGTCATGTCGTAATCAGATGTCATTAGTATGCTGTTTACTTTTTCTGTGTCATTAATGAATACACTAAGTAAGATTAGTTCAAGGGTATACCTTTGAGTAGCAGCACTTCTCTTTTTCCTCCAGCCTGATAAGTAGTTCTTCCAATTCTGTCAAAACCAATACTCACAGAAACTCTTCACTTTACGGATTTTGTCTTTTGCCTTAGAGAATACCAACTCTGACAGAGCAATTTTTGTTTCTGTAGGAAAAGGCAGTGACATAAACAGTATATCACACCCAAACACAGATGAGTTGTTTGAAAATACTGCGCAGGGTCTGGTTAATTCTGAGCAACCTAAGGAGAACCAGGCAGGAACCTGGATAACAACAACTCCATCAGGCATTCGAGTGGGCACTGAGGGAGCAAAGAGAATGGATCTGAAGCCAGTCTTAATCTATCAGGCAACTGACCCAGCTGATGGAACGGTATTACTATTTTTGTGTTGTTATAGCACTGTCTACTAAGCTAAGAGACAAGGCTGCCATCATGTAAGTTGTAGGATTCGTTCTTTGAACATTATCCTACAGGTTGTGTTTTTACACTAATACAAAAGCTTTAGATTTTGAAGAAAATGTGATTCCTTGGTCTCTGAAGTAGATGAAGTTGCAGTAGTCTAGCTTCATCAGAGTTTCAGTACATAATGCCTTGTTTTACTGTTGTTGCTGTTACAAGTATCACAGAGCTAATATAATGGGTATTCATTCTTTCAGGTTATGACTGTACGAGACGATGAAGTGATAATTGTTGAGAAGCTGGATGGTAGCAGAATAGTAGATCATGCTGATGGTACTAGGATCACAACTTTTTATCAAAACTCTAAAGAACTTTTTGTACCAGAGGATAGTGAGGAAACAGGTAAAATCAAAAGGGGAGCACTTGTCTCTGCTATATCTTGTGAAACAGATAATTGTCAAAGTATACTAAAGAAGGCTCAAAGGCAACAAATCCACTAGTGCAGTCTAGGCTTAGTTTGTCTGCTTGGTCTTTTTTTCATCAGTATTCAGTGCAAAAATCACATTGTAGGAAACAAGCAAGTTTCCTTATTTCCATGTACATGTTTACATGACCCACCTTCCCCATGAGACCACAGTGCCTGAGTTCCAATATGTTCATTGCCTGCTCTACACCTACCCTGCTACAACAAGCAAGGTGATTTGAGGCTTAACTGAGTAGGTGTATAAGGACCAGGGCATCCTCCTATTCCCCAGAGAGGCCATGGACTCACCAACCTTGAGGTACTCAAAATTTGATTGAATAAGATCGTAGAAAATGCCACGCATAGTAGAAGTGAAACTACATCTACCTGAAACAAGTGGGGCTAATTGTCATCTGTGTTTCTTCTGGCTGGCAGTATATTCTGTATGCTTAGTTCAGTTGCTGGATCAGTTCTGTAATTAACATGAAGTGTGTATTTACTGTGTGGATATTAGGACTGTTGTGTTCAAACAGTACAAAATTCTGGCTGTGGAACACCTCCCTGTGGGATTTTAAAAATGAAAACAATGACTTTGAACTGGTCTGTCTATTCAATGGGAAGGCAATGGCCAGATTAACACACCGGTTTGATTTGTTTTCCTTGACCTCTGCTGCTGAAAAGGAGTTTTCTCAAATCTTAGAGCTTGTATCTCAGGCATAAAAAATTTCAGTGGTCCAACCTGTATGTTACAAATATCCAGATCATTACAGTTAGTACTGTACTTGATAAATGAGAGAATACTCTCCTGACTACACCAGCCACAGATGGTTACAGACACCTTGTGCTGTTATATTTTCCTATATTCAATGCACAGTCCAAACAGTTGCATATTGTTTACCTAACATAAAATTATGTGATAAAGGATGTTATGAAGTCTGAGGGTCTTTTACTGAGGAGATAAAGGTCCAGCTTTATGAGAGAAAAAGCAAATTGAATCCTAAGACTTTTCATGGTTCATGCGCTCCTGTCTAGTTGTTCTGTATTCATTCTTAGATGAAGCCTTGAAAGCCGTCACAAGGAAGGTGAAATGCATCCAAGTAGAGAATCCTGAGTTTGCTACTGTTATAACAAACTGTGAGGATGGTACATGTTGTACGATCTTTGGGGATGGGACATCTATTACAGCAAAGCCACAGGGAACATATCAGGTGGGAATTATTTTTAGTTTGTGACAGTGAAATGTATCTTTGTGTTCCAAGTTCCCTGCCATCAGTGTCTTTCACCTTGACTATTTTAATTCCCTTCTCTATAGCCTTCACAAATCCTATGATTTCATCTCTTTTATACTCTGCCAATATTTAGATATTAGAGCTGACTGAAAGCTGGCAAATGTTGTCCCAATTTTTAAGAAGGGTGAGAAGGAAGACCCTGGTAATTACAGGCCTGTCAGTCTCACTTCAATACCTGGTAAAATTATGGAGAAGGTTATTCTGGGAGTTATTGAAAAACACTTGAGGGACAATACAGTCATTGATCATAGCCAGCATGAATTCACAAGGAGAAAGTCCTGCCTAACTAACTTAACTTCCTTTTGTGACAATGTCACCTATCTAGGTGACCAAGGGAAGCCAGTAGCTGTGGGGTTTTTTTTGTTTTAGCAAAGCTTTTGATACTGTCTCTCACAGTATCCCTCTGGACAGAATGTCCAGCACACAGCTAGACAAGTCCATAATATGCTGGTGAGCAATTCGCTGACAGGTCGGGCTCAGAGAGTTATAGTAAATGGGGTTACATCAGGCTGGTGGCCAGTCACCAGTGGGTTTGGCCAGGGCTCAGTTTTAGGGCCAGTGCTCTTTAATGTTTTTATAAATTATCTGGACGCAGGAATCAAATGTACATTAAGTAAGTTTGATAGTGATACTAAACTAGGAGGAGCTGTGGACTCCCTCAAGAGTAGAGAGGCCATATAGAGATATGGATAGACTAGAGAGCTGGGCAATCACCAACTGTATTAAATACAGCAAGAGCAAATGCCGATTCTCCACCTGGGACGGGGTAGTCCTGGTTATATATACAAACTGGGGGATGAGAGGCTGGAGAGCAGCTCCACGGAAAGAGATGTGGGGATTGGGTGGATGGTAGGATGAGTATGAGTCAACAGTGTGCCCTGGTGGCAAAAAGGGCCAACCGTGTCCTGGGGTACATCTGGTACAGCATAGCTAGCTGGTCAAGGGTGGTGATTGTCCCCCTCTGCACTGCACTGGTGCGGCCCCACCTCAAGTACTGTGTGCAGTTTTGGGTGCCTCAATATAAGAAGGACATCAAACTATTAGAGTGTGTCTGGAGAAGGGCGACTAAGATTGCAAAAGGTCTTGAGGGCAAGACTTACAAGGAGCGGCTGAGGTGACTTGCTTTGTTCAGCTTGGAGAAGAAAAGGCTGAGTGGTGACCTCATCACAGTCTACAACTTCCTCAAAGGGGGCAGCGGAGGGAGGAGGTGCTGATCTCCTCTCTCTGATGACCAATGATAGGACACGAGGAAATGGCATGAAGCTGTGTCAGGGGAAGTTCAGGTTGGAGGGTGGTCAGTCACTGGAACAGGCTCTCTAGGGAAGTGGTCATGGCACCAAGCCTGTCAGAGTTCAAGGAGTGTCTGGACAATACTCATAGTCATATGGTTTAGTTTTAGGTAGTCCTATGAGGAACAGAGTGTTGGACTCGATGATCCTCATGGGTCCCTTCCAACTTGAGATATTCTATGATTTTATGACATTTCCTCACAACTGTATAGTATATGTAAATCACAAGCTTAAATTTCCTGGAGTTAAAGAAAATATTACAGAGACTAACATCAGCCTAACTCCTTGGCCTCATCTTCCTTCTTTCTCTCCCTCTAGTCCCTTAAAACTGGGTGATATGGTAGTAAAGGTCTGAGAGCTCTCCTCTTGATTTACATCTGTTCTTTCTTTTCATGGTACCTCAAAACTGATGATTTCGCCTTTCAGAACTGAACCTTTTCCCTTCTTACTGTGATAGGTTTTACCTATCAAGACCGGCACTCTTTTCATTGATGAAGATTGCACAGCAGTTTATACCCATGAAGTCTACAATTTCATCAGCAAGAAAAAAGAGAAACAAGCAGGGAGATACATTATGAAGCACACTTCCAGCACTATTTGTGAGATGATGGATCCCGAAGGAAATCTTTTCAAGGTGAAACACATGGAAGGAGACAAGTTGCTGTATTTTAAGTAATTTTGTCTTATAAACATCTCTCAAAGTCAGTTTGTAGCCTTGTAGTACTTATTCTTAAAGTAGCCTAGCTGGCCAGAAGGAACAGCTCCTGAATCACATCTCTGAAATGTTCTTAAGAATGTGATGTGTTTCCCTTTTTTGGTATTTCCCCCCTTTTAGAGAAATTGAAATAAAACATATGGTCTACAGTTTACCTCACCTGTAAAGTTACCTTAATTAGCGTGACTTGTCTTATAGCAAAAAAAAAATCTCTTCAAATGAGGATTAAAAATGAGAGGATATTGACTTTTCAGAAGGTCCACAGAAACACTCTAATCTGCCTGGTAAGGCAAATACTGTTGTAAAAGGAATGATTCCATCTTTAAAGTCGTACTGATTGTGCTGTGATCCTTTCACACCTAGGAGATGTTTTTGAGCCAAATTACTACATAGTTTTGAGTTCAGGAAACATCACCTAAGTGTCTGTGACCTACATACTATTTTCTAATTAAAGGTTCTCATTAAAGATTCTAAATGTGACATCCTTATAGTATACTTCCTATTGTTTCAATTGTAATCATTACCATTTTCCCAGATTCCTGTGAAACAGCACTGAGGTTCTGCTGGACATATGCATTCCAATACAGTTTTTAACCTGGTTTCCTAGGCTGAAGAAACAGGGCTGATATAAATCTATGCTGTCAATCTCTCCCTAACAAATCTTGAATTAATCAACAGAGGGGTAGAAGTTTCAAAGATACCAAGTTCCTACAAAATCAGTGCAATTCAAAGCAGCACAAAAGTTGCTTGGCATCAGCACCAGCACATCCTGCTTTTTCTCAGCTGATACTTAGGGAACAAAGGAGGAAGGTTGAGGAGGCTGTGGGTATTGTGGGAGCAGTGATCACAAGGGATTTGGGGGGGGTGTAGTAAGAAAGGTGAGATTAATGGCTAGTAGGGATGGCAACCAGGTACAGGTGTAATAGGACTGGTTCTTCCTCTGTCCTAGTCACACCTGAGACTACGGCAAAATGGGCATGGACTGGGTGTGTCAGTTTCAGTTCATGGACTGCCCCTTGAATCGCTCTGGTGTAAACTGTATCTTCCAAAGACATCTGTCCTTCAAGTGACTACACTAAGAATTAGAGGCGTTATTATACCTGTGTGCATATATGAATAGCATGTAAGTTAATAATCACAAGAAGAAAATACTGTAGAAATTAATTTATTATCATGATAAGATTATCTGAGACCTTATTTTTAAAATTAATAAATGCCTAAAAAGGGACCCCTGTATACATACGTACCTATATATATGTATATAGGTATATACGGTAGATAGATAAAATATATAATCTATATCTGTCTATATCTCTTCAGATATCAACATGTATATAGATGTGTATATATTTATACATACATATATACACCAGGTATATATAGGTAGATAGATAAATATATATAATGCATATATATATAATTTCTATCTCTTCATATGTCAGCACATGTATAAATGTGTGTGTATATAGGGATATATTTATACATACATTCACCTATACACCTGTATACATACACACACCTGAACGTGTATACACATTTTTATATACACACACATTTATATTTATACACCTATATATGAGTATATATATATGTACTGTGTAATTATTAACTAACATATTAGCATATAGGCATATGTATATATTTGTGTGTATCTCTGTGTGTAGGTATGTATACATAGATACATATATACCTCACAGAGGTACATCAGTACCTGTCTGAGTATACAGTTACCTGGCTTGACCAGCGAGTATTTCTGTGTGAAGTTGCCTATTGATGCCTGCAGACATATACGTTGAAGGTGGAATGTAAGCATGGATGCCCCATTTGACGACTAACAATCCTTGAGCATGTATTAAATATCAGCATGTGATATTAGCATTTATGATATCACATGTCTTTCTATAAATGTTTGGTTTGCTTTTTTCACTGTCCTCTCAGTTTTCTTCTTCATTTCTTTTTCCTGTAAATTCCAGGTTGCTCAACCTGAAACATGTTTTTTCTGTCTCTTTCACTGTGCTAGGTCACATCACAGTTCAGCAGCCAGTTACTGTTTTAAATGTATCATGTAACTCAAGTAATTTTATATAATTTCTATTATAGGTCATGGCTGATGGCAGCACATCTGTGTGCATTCCTGGCATTGGCTCTGATGACAAGGAAGACATAAATTCAGCATCAGCACTCCCAGAAGTTAACAAACCTATCACTTATGATGAGCATGTCCCCAGGTAAACTGCACTGGATTCATAGGTTTACACTTTCTTTCACTACGTTGTATTTGTACAGGGTTTGTAGATTTGCACTTCCTTTGTTCAGTACTCTGTATTTGCACATTTGATGTCGACATCTTGGAGTCCCATTTTCTTGTTGTGTCATCACAGTACTTTTTCATTTTTGTCATCTAGAAAAGAATGCAATTTGAAAGCCATTTGATTTGATCAGTGTGGTGGGTTGACCTCAGCCAGCTGCCAAAACACCCACCTAGCCGCTCTCTCACTCCCCCTCCTCAACAGGACAAGGAGGGAAAATCAGATGCAACCATCACAGGCAAAACACACTCAACTTGGGGAAAATTAATTTAATTTATTGCTGATTAAAATAGAGTTGGATGGTGAGAAACAAAGATGAAGACTAAAATACCTTCCCCCATCCTCTCTTTTTCTTGGAATCAACATCCCTGCCTCATTCCTGACCCCTCTACCTCCTCCCCACCCCAGCAGCACAGGGGATTGAAGGTTGAGATCAGTCCATAACAGCTCCTCTCTGCTGCTCCTTCCTCCTCACACTTTTCCCCTGCTCTGTCAAGGGTCCTTCCCATGTGCTGCCATCCTTTTGGTTAAACCCACTCCAGCTTGGGCTTTCCATGGGCTGCAGTTCCTTCAGGAAATATCCATGTGCACTAGCATGGTCCTGTCACAGGCTGCAGGGGAATATCTGCTCCACCATGGTCCTCTCCACAGGCTGCAGGGGAATCTCTGCTCTGGCACCAGGAGCACCTCTTCCCCCTCTTCCTTCTCTTACCTTGGTATCTGCAGGGCTGTTTCTTGTACTTTTCCCCTCACTCATCAGTGCCTGTACGGCATTTTGCTGTTTCTTACACACACTTTCCCTGAGGTGCCACCATCTTGGCTGAGGGGCTCAGCTGTGCCCTGGGGTAGGTCGGTTGGAGCCAGCTGGGACTGTCTGTGTCCAGCACAGGACAGCTCCTGGCCTCTCCTCATAGAGGCCACCCTGCAGATCCCTGCTGCCAACACCTTGCCTCCTATGCTGATACAATCTAATGTGTGTGGCTGGCTGTGTAGGTTCTTCATCATCTATGCAGATGGTTCTGGAACCGAGCTCCTGCGAAGCAGGGACGTACACGAGTATCTTGCCGAAGCCTGTAGTGATCCCACTGCTGCTGTCTTGCAGGATCCTGTACAAGAACGTCCAGGTAGGAAAATTCTATTTCTTTTCTGACAAACTAGTAACAGAAATAATCACAAAGGTGGAGTCAGAAGCTTCAAAACTCTTATTTGGACAGGAAATTTGAAAGTTTTTCTCCATATAAAGAGGTGCCCACACTTCTGGCAGTGAAGCATGGGGAAGAAGGAGCTTGTGGAAAACTCTGGGAAGCAGAGAATTAATTGAATGGCACTGTGAAGGGATAAGTGAACAAACAACTGGCATATCTTTATCCACTCTCAGGCATGCAAACAAAAGTGATTACCAAATGCATAGATTGTCTGTGTATTTACCATCAGAAAACATGGAATGTGTCACAACCTTCATTAATCATATAGCTCCATTTATCAGTGAAGACAATGATACTCTGATGTTGACCCTTAGGAAAGGATATCCTTAGGAAAGGATAAATATATGTTATTAGGAAGCTGGAAAAATATGACTGAAATAGGGGATGCCAAGAGTACATGGCACCAACATCCTTGTAGTAGCAATACAAGAAGTTACATCCTGAAATGAATGGTTATCATTGTAAAGTTAGTTGGAGACACTGTGGTTCTACAAAATACACTGTGGCATGAGAGGTAGATCCCAAGAAAACAAATATAATATTAAAAAGACAGGAACATGTGGTTCTTCTGGATATGGGGGGATGACAAGGATAGTTTGCTTCAAACCATAAAGTACTAAGACATTCTTCTCAAAGATTTATATCATAAGCTTTCCCACCTACTACTCTTATCAGGTTTTGCACATTTTTAAATGCTGCTTCTGTTGGCAATAACAACTGGTTCCCCATTGTATAAACTGAATGAAATAATTTTGCCATGGGAGAAGGAAAAGAGAAGGGGCACCGAGGGAGATAGAAAGATAGGGAAGGTGGAAAGATCAGGAAGATGGAGAAGATACCCAAAGTGACGATCCCAGTCAAGAAAACCTGCTCACAACCAGCAGTCATTTGTAATAGTAGCACATTTGCTTTTCCAGACTTTGCCTTTCTCAGTACTGTTCTCTATTTGCCTTGGCACCAAGGCTCTACAATTTTGTATCATTGTGATAAAGTACCTCAGTGGTCATATCCATTTTGAATGGGTATGGGGTAGATGATAGTAGATTAAGTGGGGTTTTGGGTTGGGTTGGAAAAAATATTTTGAGGAATATTAAAATTAATCAGAAAAATAAAAAGAGATAATAAATAATCGCTAATGGAACTTATCCAGATTGTGAAGTATAAAATACAGTGAAGAAGCGCGCACGTTCCGAATATGATGTACTTCTGAGATTAGGATTCATGGGTCAATGGTCTGCTCTTCCTTGTTTGGGATACTCCACACACTACACAACTGAGCTGTTAACCAAGACTCAAAGCAAGTAGCTTAGGCAGTCTGTTGTTAAACATGGTCTGAGTAATACAAACTCGTCCAACTGTTCTATAATCATCTCAGTGATCCAATATTATCTGTAGCCACGAGTATTGCATTTTCACTTGGAATTTTACCAGTTAATAATAAGGTTTTTTATACTTAGGTAAGTGTGTTTTTCTGGACATTTGAGACACTTGCCCATCATTTTTGGATTTTAACTGATTCTTAGCAAAATATGTCTTTGAACCAGGTGTTTTAAGTATTACTGTCCTCCGCCCTTTGGCTGAAGCCTCCCCCTGGGTAATGAAGAAAGAACCAGGGAGTATCATTCCTCCAAATCTTCAGTCAAGCACCCATGACACGTTTTCTCCTCTTGAGGTATTGTTTCAAAACTGTCTTCTGCTGCTTAAGCAATAGATGTTTGTCACGGTGGGGGAAGAATGGAGCAGTAAACAATGTGACATTGTTAAGTCCTCTTTATTAAGCACACAAAGCAAGGGGCAGGCTGTCAGGGAAATTGTAGTCACCTTGGGCTTCTTCTGCTTTCAGTAAGGTGACAGAGCAATTTTAAGGGGAGTTGATCTTGCCAGATGAAGAAGTTTTAGAATAGATAAATTGTGCCCAAGAATCTACTGACTATATTGTCTAGATCTGTGATGCTATAAGGAGAGCATGTGCTTTTCAGCTGAGACATACATTACCAATATCTGGATTTAGTCAGTAACATAAGTAGCCTTTTGCTCTTTTTGCTTGTTCTCGTCTCTGTTCAGAGGAAGATCACAGGTCCCTCAGACAGAACACCTATTTGGAGGGGTCTCTGCATTGGATCCAAAGAGCAGACATGCTTGTCAGTACCTGTGCGAAAATGTCCTAATAAACTGCAAATCCGTCAGCTCTTCCAGTATGAGCCACTCAGTGATGAGCTAAGAGAAAAGCTGCAGCTTTCCCTTAAGGTAGTACAATCACATTTATTCATTCTTCCAGTGAGCAATAGAGAACAGTCAAATTGGGTGACATGAATTTGTAGTATATGCTTGAGACAAAAGTTCTGCTACTTTTGAAGAACAATCAGCATTTTATATGTAGACAGGTGCTCTAAGTGTATTTCTGAAGCAGCTCAACTGTTTTCACTCATCTCCTGGTTTTGGTGCAAATATATGGGATCCAGTCCAGTCCAGATCACAGATAGTACACTAACAAATAGTTCCCTTTCTGTTGATATTGATATCTATTACTTTGCTTTTACTTTGCTTAGGGTTTGTTTTCCTTCACAAAGCCTTAAAAACTTAAGTCTATAAAGTTGTACAAGAATTTCTAACCCACCATAATTCTACAGTTAACTTGGTGACCAGGTCACTGAGACGCACTCTAGTTTTGGTTATGTATTTGTTTTCATAAATCCGTACAGAACATCCAGGTTCAAGTCTGTCACTCTTTCCATGTCTAGCAAATAGCTGTGTAGCCTTCTGACAAAGTGTGTGTCCATCCGTCATGAGTGACTGGTTCATAACAAGGTACAAGCTACGCCTCATGTGCAAGTGTTCTGAGATGGAATCTGAAAGTTCTGCAGTTGATCCTTGTCAGTAGCTTTGTAGTTCTCAGTTTTGGTATAAAACACTGATTTATTTAATTCACGTTGTGAAGATGCTTTTAGAGGAGATTTAGAGTTAAAACCTCATTATTAGAGAATAACGAAATAAATGTGTTCTATAATTTACTCATTTAGCATATTTTGATGATGGCATTGCCAACTGAATTTGAAAGTTAATAGCATGTGAATATTGTGAAGGTAGTAACATGTTGCAGGCAGTTAGATTTTTTTTTTTTTCCCCCCCGACATTACATTTCAAAGACGACATGCTTTCGATAGAAAAATATTGATAGCTGTTCAGTCCTGGCATGCTTGGGACATGCCAGTCTATCAGAACTAAATTTTACCCTTTTACAGTCTCTAAATATATAAAAATGATTCTTTGATTTGCACACTGATCTTCCAAAGGCAACACTATAAAAAAACCTCCACACTAAAATCACAAGGTATGTCTCTTCATTGACCAGATCTGCTGCTGGCTTTTAGAAAAAGAAGAATGCTGTTTGTTACCTTGAGAAGGAAGAACTGCAATTATTGGCACTGAGAAAACATTTGTAATGATTGCATTAATGTGCAATGGAAAGATCCTCAGTGCTCATATATAAATATTTAATTAATGGATTTTTCCAGAAAGAGAGATCTTAAATGTTTAGCCAAATATTCACTTTGTCAGAACTAAATCAAGATCTAAAGAAAATGGTATTCTTCCTTTCTCCATCTCCTTTAAGATTTAAGAGGTATAAAGGAATGAAAAAGAACTGGAACTGGAACCAGATTGCTTCTGCAAACCTTGTCTATTCGTAAAGCTTGGTACTGCATGTAGCTTTCTAGCAGAGTGGTGTGTTAGAACAGCCTTCTGTAAGGACCCTTTTTTTCCATCCAGCTGATCTTCTAAAGCATAAAGTAGTTTGGGAAAAGAAAAGTGTTCTTTTCTGTAGCTCTTAGTGTGGTTCTAAAAACAGAGCTTCAGATTTTTTTCTGAACCTATTTTTTCAATTATGATGCTGTAAATTTCCTTTTCCCTAAAGAGATCAAACAGGAGGGAGATACAGATCACAATGTTTGTTAGAACACCTTTTTTCCTTAACCTGATCTTAATAATATAATTGATTATTATTCATTGCAGCTATTTACTCAACACATTCCTTTATTCACTCACATAGTTTACTCAAATGCTTGCATGCTCACTCATACTTGTCTGACTGGTGCAACAGTTGGGAGGCCAAGCCCACCTGCCTACTCAGAAGCAGGGGATGACACCAACGCAGCAGGGGCGTCCAGACCAGCTGTTGGATGTAGTCCCAGTCACATGGCTCATTGTGGGTGCTAATGTGTGCTAGTGGCCTGCTAGAGATTCAGCAGACTCTTGATGTCCTTAGTTATTCGTATTGTTATTGTTGTTACTATTATTAGGTAGTAGTAGTAGTAGTAGGAGTTCTTGCAGCTTCAATAGTTTTGCTAGTCCTCAGAGTTGATTAGTCCTTGATAAGCTTTCACCTGCTACCTTCTCAACAAGTACTCTTCTCTTTGATCCGTTGAGTTTTTTAAAAACTATTTCTCCATGTAAACTTCTAGATATCTATATAGCCCATTCACGTAAATCCACAGAAGGGGCCTTTATGACATTGAGAAGCATATACGTCCATTACTTCTACAAACTCTTTCCTCTGTCTGTGTGCCCCTTAAGTCTACCTCTGCAAAGAAAACATCTGCGTCTTTCTTGTTCTTTTTCATTGTTCCACCAGGAATACATAGACAACATTTTAAAGCAGGAGAATGAGCTGGACGAGATGAAGGTAAAAGAACCGAGAACAGAAGAGGAAAAGGAGAATGCTGCAAATCTCCTTGAACTGGTTATGGTGAGAGAAATACAGTTTTTAACAACTATTTCCAATAAAACCATTGTATTGCATTGGAAGTGTCAGCCTTATCAGGTAATAAAATAGCAAATATTCAGATAGCATGCTGCCAGCTCTGCTGTAGTTTAATGGTAAAGCAGAACCACACTCAGCATTCAGCTGGGCTACTGAATGGCACAACCGCTATTTTGGGGAAGGAGTACTCAAAACAGTTCAAGAGTTTGGCTCTATGGAACGGTACATTCCCAAACACACAGGCCAAAAATACTGAAATGTGTCTGTCTCCCAACATTAGGATGAGAATGTTTCCAGTCTGTTGTTGTTGCAGCTGGGAGACTTGTATTTCAACTGCAGCCACATCCATAGTGAGAGTTTAAACTCTGCTTTTGGGATAATCCAAAACCAGTCTGGAGGCATATTGTTATTGCTGCTGAATAGCATTTATATATTTGGGAAATGTGCTGTCCTAATTTGCACAGCTAATTAGAGTGTGAAAAGAAAAAGGAGGGGAATAGGGAAAAGTGGGAAAATACGGCAAAGGTATCAGTTGGGAAACAGTGAGGTCAGTGGGAGATGAATGGTAAAAAATATTAGAAAATTTCAAGCAGCAAAAGTGGGTGGGGTGGATTAAGATGAAGATAACACTGTTTATGTGGTATGTAAAGAGTGATCAGTTTGCTCAATTTCAGTTATTTAAATTATTAGTTTCCTACAGCTTCCTTTCATTTGGTACCTTGCATGATGTGAATTCGTACACTAGATTTTTAGTAGTTATTAAACACTCTTTTTTAGGCTCATTTAAGAAACACTTTTATTTCCATTTAATGAAATAACAAGCTTATAGTGAATTCAAACATACTGAATTAAAAAATCTGGCATCTGAAAAATAGCCGTATTAGTTTGAATATTCACTACCAGATGATTTATCTATCTTTCGAAAGTGAGTGTATTCTAGCAAACATCATCTTAGCCTTAGATACAACTTTTTAAACCTTGTCTCAACATGCAAAAAACATTACACATGAGATTTTTCGAGTTTTAAATGCTGTTAATTTCCTTTTCCTACCTTTCTGGATAGATGTATAACTTTACTTTTATTTTTCCTTACAAGCTTAAAAAAACCGCATGTAATTCTAGAATTTGTCTCAGCTTTTTCGCCAAGTCAGCATTTTCATTTGCTGCAACTAAAGCCTGTTTTTAGTATTACAAGCTTCTCTATATATTCTTGCTCAGTACTTTCAAGTGACATACAAGTTTTAAAAAGAGAGTAAAGAAATATCTAACAAAAAAGCAGGAAGGAACTCACCTTTCTGGAAAGAGGAACACAGAGAAGTGATCTGTCAGTAACTCCATCTGCCTCTATCCTCGAGGCAGGCATTTATTTGCTTTGGTGAGATCCAGGTGCTGGTTTCATGTGCTGCTCATTTCCAGTGGACTTGTCTAGTGACTGTTGTTGGCTGTACCAACCACATTTCCAAGTACAGATTTCACATTGGACAACTACTTTTCTGAGCAGTAGAGCCTCACTGTGGACCTGCTGCAACCCAGGAATTGGTGTCATGCTCCTTCCAAGTTTCCACTGCTCCCCAGCTCTGTTAGAACCTAGACTGTCTGGTCACAGGAACTCTGGTTTCCAGTTAACTGCTTCAGGGACAGCACAAGAATAAAAGGAACAGCTTAGTTTAGAGTCTCTTACCCCTCAGACACTTTACTGCAAACCAACCACAAGAGAGCTCCTCAGTAACGAAGCCTACGAATTCCTGAATGTATTTCCCATTTGACTTCTTGTTGTGACCATGAGTTTTCGATCTGGTTCAAACCCTTTGCAGAAGGATTTGAGTTTGAAGATGAATATGGCTTGGTTGATTGATATTTGATTATGGCTTAGTTGATTTAATAAACAGCAACCATATAAAATATGAAACCATCTGTGAAGTACGTCACCAAGAAGGAAACAAATACCTGTGTAGACCAGGGAAATTGTGCTTCGTTTCCTTTTTCACAAGCTTCATGTTTTCTAACACACCAAAATGCCTCCATTCTTGTAGTCGCATTCTCAGGTAACAAGATAACACGTCTTTAGGATAGAAATTCTTTGAGCAGGTTGCTGTTGTTGTGAGGTCTGTTTCTCATGTGGTCACAGTTACTTCTTCTTCATTACAGTCCTTCCCTAGCTGGGAGAAGCCAACTGAAAATCTCAGTGACGAAGGTAACAGAAATTTAGTATCTGTCTTTTAAAATTGTAAAATATCATAATAAGTTTTTAAGTACTGTAGTATTATTTATAAAGAAGGAACATAAAGGTGAATTCATCTATGTACTATCTATGTGCTTCTGTGTGATTTTCGCAGGTGATTAAAACTTGTTAGCATCAATGATTCTAAAAAACTCTAAAAACCAGTTCCTGTGTTGGGCGTGTGTATTTGGCATTTTGACTCACATTTCCACATGTATTGAGTTTTCTTAGGTATAAGAACTATGACACTACTTCGTTACTTTTATAAAAGTATCAACTTATCTGAAAAGTTTTTCAGAGCAAAACCAGGACAAGTCCTGGTTATTTATTACAATTGAAGATCTGGTCTCAAACGATCGTGTTTTGGTTACATTAACCTTGCCTGAGGGAAAGAAGGAACAATGTCTTAGTTTCCCCTTGTGGATTTCTGTTGAAGTTTTCATAAGATCCTTGTTAACATTTAGTAATGTTTTCAACAGATACAAAAAAAAAATTAAGATGTTTATTTCTTTTAAAATCCATAAGCCCTTTCCACACAAAAATCCATAGTATTCAATCCCATAACAATGCTAGCCTTTAAAGTGTTATTTTTCTGCCCTTCCTGCCTTGTCAAGAGTATTTCTGCTTGTTAAAAAAGGCATACTCTGCAAACTAAATGGAAACTGCTGCAACAAATGCATACTACACAGTTTCCTGATTTTTAAAACATAAAATGGAGGTGTACTTGTAACATGCCATTATTAATGAATAAGATAGTGTGAAAAAGAAGCTCTTTAAGATGGGAAAAAATAGAAAAAGAAGGAAAATAAAAGCATATTTTACGGTGAAAAAGCTGACAAAAAAACCCAACCCAAACCAAAAAACTGATTTTGAAGTTTGCAATTATGTAATTCCCAAAACACTAAGAGATGTTGTCATAATCAAATAGGATCATGGCTCTCAAATACTCAGATCTCCTAAATTTTCCCATGGAAATTTATTTTCAACCAAGGAAATTTTTTTGGACTCACAGTTTAGGTGTGAGGCATGAAGCAAGCAACACATTTTACAGAAATGTCAGCGGGCAGGGAAACACTTTAGTAAAGCCCCAAAGTGGGTCATAGTCTTAAATATGGAAAGATTGGCTTTTCTCCATCATACATACTGAAATAGTAGTTCCTTCCATGAGAATGTTGATTATGGCTGCTTGACAGCCACAATTAAGCACAACTCAAGTAAGCTGAAAATAATAAAGGTCCCTGAAAGCCCACATTATTTTCTTCAGATGGAGATAGAGACCTGGAATGTTGCTCCCCAGTCAAAAAGTGGCTGAATGTCAGCAACTTTTCCTGTTTTCAGACATTTGATGTGTATCTTGAAAGAACATAAAGATATTTCAGGAAATACAGGGTAGGGGTATGAACTTAAACTGCTTCTGGGTCTTTCTACATGGAATTGAACTAATTTCCTAATATTCTGAGCTTGATTTTGGAATGTTCTTTCTGCCTCTTCCCTCCCGGTAATAAACAATCTGTTAGGTTTTCATCAAGTGGCAGAAAAATGCATTAAAATATATCCTTTTAAGTTTTTTATTCATAAAATTATTTTTTTATTCATAACACTCGGCAGAACATGCACATTCAATAATACTCTACCTTGCAGCTCACCTAACTGAGCTGTATGAACAGGCAGTGGCTTCTGATCGCCAGTGTCACACAGAGAAGACAATCACTACCCAAAGAGAGGACCAACAGCAGAGGTTCAGGTAGGACAGACCAGTGAGAACTGATGCAAATGTACATAATACATAGGATGGAACCAAGCACACAGGCAAGGCAATGTACTTTACTGGCTGTCCTTAAGGACCAGGACCTAGATCTCTAGATACGTATCACAATGCTTTACTAGCTTTTCCTATGACTATTTTGTCCCTCTGTGCCTCTTCTTTTCTTATCTCAAAGATACTTTATAAAGTTTGTTAGAAATGGATTTTGAGGGTTTCTTAGATTGAATAATATAATAAAAATGCACATATGGGCAAACAATTTTGCTGCAAACCATACAAGCTGGAGTCAGGAGTCACCTGAGATGTTAATATAAAGTATGGTCATAAAAAGTATTCTCTTTCCAGGGTTATCTTGTCAATATTTTTGTGCTTATAAAACATCGTGCTAGTTTTTCTCATTTTCACTACTTTTTTCTTCCCTGATCATTTAGCCCAGAAGGAGTAACACCAGTGTCCAAGTGGCAGAGCAGATTAGAAGAGTACAGGTAATAGTATTAGTAGGACAGGAAGTTAATTATTTTAAGAGCTAATTTAAGTCTAGTTTTGGAAAGACTGTTCCTGATTTTACCAGGTCTTGGGTAATGGTTCAGTGTCAAAATTCTCAGTATGATTGATAGCTGATACTAGACCCTGCAGGCCAGTGAAACTATAATAGCGTAAAACTGGATGAAATCAAGCTGAAAACATACGCAGTCTTCACTCTGGTGAATCTTACCTTCAGAAGTTTGAACAGCATTTTCTGTATGCACAGAGCCATCAAGTTTTTCTGTGATAAAATAAGGAAATTAGATTAATTTTGTATTACAAGTTTTAGCAATGCATCTGAAATACCAATTCTGACATTTAAGTCTTTGTTGGAAGGTTGGAAAGACACTATTGGCAGTCTCAGACATGTTCCACAAGGTTTAGAGAACTGGAGCGTGTTTTGGGGAGGAGCTCTTTGTAGCAGCCAGTCCACGGTCAATGTGCGTTTTGATCAGCTCCTCCATAAATCAGTATCTGAAGAGGACGTTTTCTCTGCATGCCAGACCAGCCTGTTCTTGATGTATCACTGAGAAAATTGCCAATGTGATTAACCAGAAAAAAATTGCCACTTGCATGTTCTTGATGTATCACTGAGAAAATTGCCAATGATGTGATTAACCAGAAAAAAATTGCCACTTGCCTTTATCCTTTCCATTCCTGAGTGTTTCAGACATAATACTGAAAAACAGGGTTAACTAAAGTTGTTATGCTTTTTTCTTTCTTTTCCTTACCAACAATGTTTAAAATTTCTTAGGAAAGAACTTGCTGAAGAAAAGAAATCCTTGATGGCAATAAGAAACAAAATAATTCCTCCATATTTTGAATCAGAATTTGGCAAGGAGTTTTTCCTGAAAAAGGTAATGTAGCTGAAAGCTGGATGAGTTTGTGTTAGGCCAAGTAGTTTCTGTTGTACTCCCACACAGACAGTTGTGGGTTTACATGTCAGCCTCAGTTTATCTCAAGAAACCATTTCAGTTGTGGCAGAATTAATACTGGGAATTATATGCCCTTGTCAAAGGAAACGTATCTTGGAGGTGGTATATGTTCATTGAGTACAAACTCTGTAGAATCCTTACATAAACTCTGGAGAGAGTCTGATTCAGAGCAGAAGCTGAATCTCAGGTCTTTTCACTTCCCCTTCAAAAACCTCTCTGCTAACTAGAGAGGGAATTAGTAAGACCAACCCTCCTGGGTTAAAGGTGGACTTGGGAACTTTCCTGTTGTAATCTCACCTGATAAATGCTCTAAGCATACTCAAAAATGTACTTTGGAATCTGAGATATACTTTTGTATATTTTTTATAGGCGGGAGGGAATGGAAGGGTCTGCTGGTTTTTTTCTAAATGTTTAATTGGGAGACCTAAGCCCTCTTTCTCACTTTTCTCTAGTTTCCTGATGTGGAAGCACTGTCTATGGAACTTCCTCCAGTCCAAAAAAAACAAAGTGAGAATTTCCCTCTGGAGATGATCAAAAAACCCAGTAGAGGTAATTTGAGCTCTGTTCTCTGGTAACATTTTTTAGTATCATCTTCATTGGTTTATCCAGTTGTCTCATTTCATACTGCAGTTAAATTTAAGATTACATTGTCTGATCCCACGTATTCCCAGTCACTTTGACACAGGTACTGCATGGACCACAATGACTGTATCTATTCTGATACATGAAATATACCCAGCAGCATTCCCTGACATTGAGATCCACCTGTATGGAGTAGGCTGTGTAAATTCAGTCTCCCAAAACAAAATGGCCTTTTCCCTAGCCAAAACTTGTGTACCTGAGAGTGGTTTTGGGGAAGCTGCTAGGTGGCACAGACAGTATCATGCCAGTGTTCTAGCAATTTAACAGTATAGATTATCATGTTCCAGTATCTGGGAATGTTCCTGTTTCATCCACTAATATAAACGTGGTCTATGAGTCTTCTATATTTAGTGTGTTAAAAAAGCCTCTGCAGATGTCACTGAATGTGGAACCACCATAGGCTTTGGATGCAAAGCTGAAGAATTGTGATATGAATGGGGGTGGAGGGTGGCTGCAAAATGCTCAAGAAAAACTTAAATGGAATAAACAGTAGTTAGGGGTGGACAAGCAAGAACCGAGGAGGCCAAGTTTAGAAAAGGACTAGTATGACTGTAGGAAAAAAAAATGATAGATGGGATTCTCAGACTCAGTAGTATGAGGGGCAGCTTGGGAACTGGGGCAAGAGTAATATGGAATAGGAAATGTGCAGGCTAAGGATAGTTTGGAGGATGTAGGAGGAAAGCAGTGACTGGATGACAGGGAGTGAACCATCATCTTAGGTTTGAGCTTTACAGCAGTGAGGAATAGTTCAGTTCAGTTTGAAAAGCAGCCCTGACAAGTTACTGATATCACACAGTGAGATTAAAAGTCATACACAGCAAAGAATCGTATCAGGAGAGCAGTCCTCCCTGGGGCTTTATCAGACCCCCACTAATTCTCATATTTCCTCATTTTGCAATGACCGTATTGCAATTCCCATAAGATCCGTGTTGGATTGTCTGTCAGCCCTTCATGGCTTATTGCTCAGTTAGCCAGAGACCAAGAAATGACTAATCACAAGGTATGCATTTTTGATCCCTGTTGCCCAGTGGAGCAAGATGTCACATGCAGAATTTACCTAGCCTCTCGTGGCTACGTAGACAGCTTTCAAAGGTTGGATAAATTCAAGTGCCAAATGCTTTGTGATTTTTTTTTTCATGTCTTTATGATGATCATGAAAAACACCTGTCAAAGTATTCCATTATTTTCTCTTTAGCATCTGAATGTCTCAATACCATGAGTGATTCCTTACCTTCACCTGGCCTTCTGCTGCAGGCTCATTCCAAACAAAATGAAGGTTCCAGCAGCATAACAGCAGGTAAAGCTGCCTCCCAGAATGTAGTGTGGAGCAGGTTAAAATCTACCTTCTTAAAACTTTTGACAAAATGTTTACAATAGAAATTTAAATCCACCTATCTCTGTTCAGCATTCTGAATACATCTGAATGCAAGATGGGCAGAAATGGAGAGGGGTATAAAACTAATGGGAGAGACTCCCTCCTTCTAGTAATTATAGTACAACTTTAATTACTAGTTAAAATTTAATTGCTTGCTACTATTATGGGGTTTCTTAATGCCCTTCTTGACCTTTTAAATAAAAATGAGACGTATTCTTCTGTCCTTGTGCTAATCAGATGCTTTCACTGAAAATAAAAGTCTTAGCTGAACAAGAACTTCAGGATTAGGCTGAATAGAATGCTTCATTTTTCATGCTTTTGGAAATCTTTCCTTCCCAGACCTAAACAAGGCTGCAAGATCACAAGAGCCACCCTTTCAATGTAAAGTTCAGAGTCTGCTGGTGGATGTTGCAGGACAGCCAAGAAAAGAGAAAGTGAAATTACCGTCATGCCTCCAAGGGAGACAACCAAACTCCATACCAAATAAAAAGGTAAAATAACATCTTTTTTGTTGATATTAATATCCTCTCAGTCTATCTCTTTTGCATGAAATATATATTCTGGAGTAATATCATAAGGTGTTTTGCATCTGTTTACTGAAACAATAGTAGTTGCAATTTACATATAAGTTTACTGCCAATTGTAAAAGTACCTTTCCTCTCAACTGCAAGGACAAACTCATATGCCAAAAGCATAGTTCTGCACCAGCCATCCACATGAAAGCTCTGCTTTCCGAAAGAGCAGAGCTTCCCCCAGTCTCCCTGGTACATCTCAATGGCTTAATATGGCTGAAAGCTCAAACCAGTATACATTTGTGGACAATATTCAAAGTGCCTCTTCAGTTTTTACTCAAATTAGGGTGTCTTTTTTTGTAATTCTTCAGGATGGGCAGACCGAGGTCAAATGTAGGTTAAACAACTCTGAACCTAATTTGATGGCCACTGTCAATTCTCTAAGATTTTAATTCTGTTTGCACAGATAGAAGATCCTGTTGCAGGAAGGGTCAACACATCTTCTCTTGCAACAACAAAACAGCATCTTAGTGGTTTCCATCTCATTCCACCCAGAGTGATGCTTGGAGTACTAAAAGAAGGCTGCACCTACACAACCACTGTGATCCTGAAGAATGTTGGTGTGAACTTCTCAAGGTTAGTTTGAACTCTTAGGACCTTGATTTTTAGCTGTCCAAGTATGCATTGCTTGTTAATTGTCAACCTTCTGATCTGATTAACATGAGGTAACAAATGGGTTTACTATATTTGGAATAATTTCATAATGACTGATGGGATATAGGAGAGGAGAGGAGATAGTATTATAAATACTTCAGCATTATTTGCATATTAGTGTTATTAAGAAGATGGAAACCAATAAGCAAAAGCGGGTCCTGTATGCATAGTCCTGGCTCATCATAGATTATTTACGTTTTTTTATTGAAATTCTCTGGTTCAGGGACCAAACTCCTTCATGGTAACCAGTATTACATTTAGCTTTGGGAAATACCACTGGATGCTGCCAGTCACAGAATCACACACAATCACAGAATGGCAAGGGTTGGAAGGTACCTCTGGAGATCACCTAGTCCAACCCCCCCTGCTAAAGCAGGTTCACCCTGGGCAGGTTGCTCAGGACATTGTCCAGGCAGGTTCTGAATATGTCCAGAGAAGGAGACTCCACAACCCCCCGGGCAGCCTGTTCCAGTGCTCTGTCACCCTCAGAGTGAAGAAGTTCTTCCGCATATGCAACTGAAACCTCTTATGTTTCAGTTTGCGTCAGACAATCTAAACAGGCACAGCTGTATTCAGGCAGCCACCCGTCTTTAACTGCACTGAAAAACAGCTTCAGTGATGACACGGGGGACAAGCAGAGGATGAGGATGAAATAAAGCATTTATTTCATCCTCACTGTGTTCCAATGTGGTGAGCATAAGGAAGTCCATTTCTAGGTTGGCAGTCCAACAGATTGACTTGTGCACTGCATGACAAATCATAAGAAATTATCAGATTTACCCAGCCGCTGCTTAGAGAATATATAAAGACAGCAAGAAAATGTCTTGTGACTGCTCTTTCTTCTGTGCTAGAATTCCCCTTTTGAGTGACCGCACCAATGTTCATTGAGTCACTCCTGCCCCAGCACAGTTCCAGTGGTTTTACTGTAGCGATATTCAGGCAGGTGTGCTTAGGACCCCTATCCCCCCCAGGTGCCATACGTGTGACGGAAAAGAGGGCAAAGCATATTCCTCCCACTCAGTTTGCTCAACTGCTGTTGCCTTAGCTGTGCTATATGTACCTTGCTTTTTAGCTTAAAGGAGAGCCTGCAACAATGGTCTTTAAGTCCTTACAGCTTCTGGGCTTCCACCTAAGGTTTGTCACTTCAAAATAGCTTCAGTTGAATGGTTATAATCCCACCAGATGGGTTTCAAGAATTGTGATACTTGGTGGGAAGCTGTCATTTCAGATGGCTCAAAAGCCCCAAAGCCAAAACCAAGCTTTCTAAATTCCCGTGTGCTAAGACAGCTATTCGCACCAAAGACATTTTCCACTGTCAGCTTCTCACTCCCACCTAGCCTCAATTACCTCCTGCAACTGGAGAGGTCCTTAGTTTATTTAGGAGTTAAATGAAAGCTGCTATTTAGGCCAACCTCATCCATTTGTCCTAATGGACAGTTATGTACTGTTCACGGACACTTAGAGTAAGCCAGGCTTGGACCACTCCTATTATATGAGCCTTTTCTCTGCTAGACCCACAGGTCCCAGGAGGGGGAGGCTAACTGAAAGAGTGGAAATAAACATCCTACTGTCATGTTGGTCTAGGTCATTAAAAAGGCAGTTCCTCTTCTTGGCACTGGTGATAAATAATCTGTGGCTTTTCCTGCAACATTAGCACTGGTTAAGGAAAACAGTAAGGAGGACACTAAACGTTCTTGTGCTTGAGTGTGCAAGTCTCATAGCCATGATGTGTTGCAGCTTCTGGATGTTTCTTTGGAGCACTCTTCAGAGGAGCAAGCACCTGCCAAGCTTCCCTTTTCTGGATATAGGTGCCCTACAGTCTGATGGCCTCTTTAAAAAGAGAGTCGAGAGAGGGGTCACAGTGCCACTACAGTGCCACTACCTCAGCAGTCACAGCATCCCTTTACCACGGTAAAGGTACCACAGTGCTGGAATGAAATAAACATAAACATTAATGTCTGCCATTTGTTGTTCCTCCTCCTCGGGTAGTTAATTTTCATCAAAGAGGAGCTCAGAGGAGACTTACCCTGCTGAGATCATCATGATCTCTTGTGAGTACTCAGCCAACTAGGCACTTCAGAAATCTGTTCAAGACCAGCTGAGAGACTACTGTACAGCTCCTTCCATCAGGATGGATGGCAGAGATAATTTTTTTTTCTTAAATCAGCCTAGTTAGATATGGCCTCAAAGAGACAGTTTTTCCTTTTAATTCACATTTAAGCATCATGGTGCATGTCAGGACAAATCAGCAGATCACATACAAACATCCTAGAGCTCAAGATTTGCACATTACATTTATTATTTTTTTTTTAAGTGTTGGTTTTTAACATGCCAGGGCACTATATATAGACAGTCAAGGAAAATACCACCATGATTCTGATAAATCTAGCTTACCTTTTAAGCCTTTTACTAGATGCTTCGAGAGGAGAGCTAAGCGACTAGCTGCTGAATGACAGAAGAACATGCTCAGGGCAGACGTAGGGCCAATGGTGAGCAATTCTGAACCGTGTCTGTCTCACATTGAAGCCAAAACTTTTCCGTGACATGCTCAATAGTTAACTGCATACCTTCCAAACTGTCTGTACCATAGCCTGAACGTGTTGGGACATCCTGACAAAAATCAAGTCCAGTTTCTCCTAACAGCCAGCACTCCAGGGAAAGCACAAGAATTCTGACAGCCAGTTTATAATTCTGCCAGAGTTTTCCATAAGATGGAGCCATATACTAGGAATGCCTCTTCTACTGCCTTTCCTTTAACAGCATCTGGTACAAGTGCATGCTGGTAACTGTTCACCCTTTCTGGAAATGAAAAGTCACAGGATAAAGTCCAGAGCCATGCAGAAGTAGAGCTTCTATCTGCTCTAACGATCTTTAGAGCTCTTGCTAGTGGAAGCTGCATGCACAAAAGGACTACACAGATGTGAAAAAAACAGTGAGAAATGAAGAAGTGAAACTATTGCCTTAGAGAGTACTGTGAAATTAAAGAGGATTATTTACACAAAATTTACACCCATATCATGCCTTCTGCAATAGAATCAAAGCTAAGGACATTGAATAAAGATTGTGCCACAGGCATTTGCCAAAAAGACACAAATTTGTCCTTCAGCTTCCTCTGTGGATGCAGGCTGAGAATGTTGATGTTTCACACTCTGTTGTAAGGACCAGGGAGCGTAACGAGCTCTTTGGAGACGGACTTTGGCCCATTAATCTGTTACTTGGGGGTTTTGGTTAAAAACCTGAGCCTTGGCTAGAAGCCCAGGAATACCGGTGTAGTCAGAGTTGTACATTGTGATGGGAAGGATGAACTAAAAAAATTCTGCTGTCGTTTCAACAAGCAGAGGAAGGGCAGACGGCCTGCTTCCCAGCAGTGCCTTCTGCTTGCCTGAAACAGTTTCTGGCAAACTAATTCTCTTCTCTTTCTGACAGGTTTCGGGTAAAGCAACCACCTCCGCACACAGGGCTGAGAGTGACGTACACACCAGGACCTGTAGGTTACACAGAAGATCTTCTGGGTTTTGCTAGACTCAGCTGGCCCTCAGGCCATCTAGGGGGGTCCTCTCACACCAGCTGCCTGGAGTAGAGCTGGCAGGGTGTGCCCCAGTTTGTTTTAAGTTACTGGTAGTGATGCTGCCTTCCACTGTCCCTCTGCTGCCTTCAACCAAGCACCCGGTGGGCTCTGAGCCTGCACCAGAATGCAGAGGGATAAACACATTAAGTTCAGTGGAAAGCAGCAGGTCAAGCACTGAGGTTTAAAGAGAGCTTTTTTGAAGTGAATGGGATACTCTACCACTACCTCTGAGTTTTCCCATTGTTTAGGGTATTTATCTGCTCTGTCTTACGCCTAGACTTTACCTCCTGTCCTGACACCTTCAAGAGTTGAACCTAGTAAACTCTTGCCTCAAACATTTCTTCTCCTGCTTGAACTATTCTCCACCTTAAGTAAGTCTTCTGTCTACTATAGCTTGTGAAATTGTCCCATTAAGTAGGAAGTTTTCACACTTCCTGCTTTTGTTCAGTCTCTTGCTTCACCTGTGTGTCATATCTGAACAAATCTTGTGCTGGCCAGCATCCAGGTAATACCAGGCAATATCCTTGACATTGCTTTTATAAGCATGGAATCAAGAAGCAATGACTTGTGCAAGGAGACAGTGCCAGAATGCAAATTAAACCTCTCAGTCCAGAGCCCCAGCTAAAACGCAGTGCTTAAAATGG
>NW_009259718.1:2271353-2272311 GCF_000687185.1 Egretta garzetta | reverse complement strand
CTCCACACATCCATCCCTTTTGTATCTCCCCTTTTGCCCTACATCTATGTTCTTGTTAGACTAGACTAGAACAGAATACACTATTTCTGTTGGAAGGGACCTACAACCATTGTCTAGTCCGACTGCCTGACCACTTCAGGGCTGACCAAAAGTTAAAGCGTGTTGTTAAGGGCATTGTCCAAATGCCTCTTAAACACTGACAGGCTTGGGGCATGGACCACCTGTCTTTTTGATTCTTTCCCAACTGTCCCAATTCCCCTTTGGAACCTAAAAGGAAATTTAAGGGGGAAAAAATACGAACACTTGGCAGTTTTCTTGCAAACTGCAATGTGAAGAGACACTGGTTTGTACAGACCTTCCCAGTGAAGCAGATACTGAATAACTGGCAAGCACAATCGTGTGTGCTGGGCACTAAGTCTTTAATTTCATCAGACAATGCAGAACAAGAACCAGCTGCAAGCGCCGCTGGAGGGGATTATGTATGAAACACGCACCTTACCTGTGAGTAATCCTCTGCCTCTCCTAGGTGGCAGCAGGCTTGCAGGTTGAACTAGAGATAGAGATTTTTGCCATGGTAACTGGAAGGGAAGATACTGGTGGCCTTGAAGAAACTTCCCATGATATTGAAATATTAACAGAAACAGAGACTCTCCTCCTGCCTGTGAGAGCAAATATCCTTTGTTGCCGTCCTTCCCACACACACCTTCTAGCATCAACCCTGGGGACCATCCACCGGAGCCTTAAGCGCCATTTCCAGCACAGGCTGCTGAGGTAGCAAGCTTTACTGTCCTTTTCAGAAATACACAAATGGGTGTTTTCAAAAGCACAACAAATGAACAATTTCAGACTCTGACCCCAAAAGCAATTTCCATCGCGGTAACAAGGTTTTTTGCAAAGTGGGGAAAGAACAAACAGTAAGCCCAGAAAGATGTGGCTTCTAAAGACTAAATGAAAATAG
>NW_009259718.1:2271070-2271341 GCF_000687185.1 Egretta garzetta | reverse complement strand
CTCTTTCCCACCACCCCCAATGGAAATCCTTTCTGATATTTTTGAACCTACAGTAGCATCTGATGGTACAGCCTCATGAGCAACAAAATCATGTATCATCCTGGATACTAAAGAGACAAAATGAGACAATCCCTGTGTCAGCAGAGATGCAAGCACAGAAGTGCATGAGTGCTGTCAGAAATTAGCCCAGTGTGAGTTCAATGGGCTCTTCAGTTGCTTAATTGAGGACAGAGGTAAAAACAAAACAAAGTCAAGAACTATTATTTCTCTT
>NW_009259718.1:2257127-2271051 GCF_000687185.1 Egretta garzetta | reverse complement strand
TGCAGAAACTGTAATTATTATTTAGAAAAAATTACAGGCTCTGTTTTTTAAGGGCAAGTTCAGAGGAAAGGGTTAAATTCTGTTTAACTTTTAATCAAATTTATCCTTAAAATCCTGGGGGCAGAGGTATTCTGGAAACCTACTGAAAAAATAGCAAGGCAATGGGGATCCAAATGCTTTTTGTTTGGCTTGTTTTGTTGGTTTTTTTTAAGTTACCACACCAGAAACTCCCCTCCTGGTTAAGGGCCACCCTTACCAAAGAAAGGAGAACTTCAGGGTCCTCCAAGACTGACAAGGTACTAGCTAAAAGCAACTCCACTGAGGCTTCATATGCTCTGGAAGTGACATTGAAACTCCCCAAATTTACTTGACGGTGATCCAAAGAAATCTTTCATGCCTATCATTGCGGAGCTGAGCCAGACAGGACTGGTGGCAGAGCAGCAAAACCAGTTCCTGCTCTGTTCCCATTCACCCAGCCGTCAGACACATAGTTGCAGACCAGCCTCCAACACACGTGCCCTTCCCCGATATTTTACCTGATCTTTAAACTTTGAGCCGAGGGCAGTAGTCCAGATTCAAGTTGTTTCACAGCCTTATTTCTGGAATTCATTCCAGTCTCCACACAGATTATTTTAGTTATATACATGTGCAGATGTGGTTAGATCCTTAACACGATGTTCCACCTGTGTTAACCAACGACATTTATGAGCGCCGCCCAGAAGGATACCCAGAGGGTGGGATGGCAGCAACAGTCCGGGCAGTTCCTACCAGCCCCAAGCCATGGTTGCGGATTACACTACCCCGAAAGCTTTCTAGTTAATGTAAGTACTGCATGCAGTGACGCCGGCTGCAAATTACATCACAGTTCTTTTACCTCCTCATGAATTCTGAGCCACATCATCAACAAACCTCATGCAACTGACAGCAAAGCTGTCATGCACATACCACACGCAGACACACACACAACAACAACCTGAGACAAGAAAAGGGAAGCACTGCATGACATTAACCAAAGGACTCACTGCCAGAGATTTACAGTCTACTGCAACAGCTCAGGTCAGTGGATGCGCTCATGGCAAAGCCTCCCCTGCCCTGTCCCAAATCCTTCACTTAGTTAACTGTCTCCACATTCAACAAGTCATTGAGCCTCCTGGCAGCAGGAGGCTGGATTTATTGCAGTTAAGCCCTAATAAATCAGCCTCTCTTTTAACACTCTTCACTTTCTAAAACCAAGTCTTACTGCTGACCCTTTGACACTGACAGCAAGCCTAATAAGGTCTTACAGATGGACAGGGCAACCTTAACAAGTTCAAGCACACACAACATACAGAGGTATGCGTTCATACCGCACGCTTCTGTAACCTCAGAGAATCAGACTCTATCCGGAGAACGAGTACACCTTCTATGCCAACAAGAAAGCCTTACTGGGAATTTCTCCTCAAACCACCAGCCAACACATTTAATATTTTTCTGGTGCTTCATCTCGCCCACATCAACTCAGGTGCTCTACAATACAATTGATGGTGACATTTCATGAACAGGAATCCTGTGGATGTTTCTTCTCAGCTCAAGTGTTCCCATTTGCCTTGTATGTGTAGCACTGACATCATCTTTTCCTTTCAACTTTAACATCTGCAAGTCTGCCATGTTATCTAAGAAGTCAGGAAAGAAATCCCAGCTGTATCTCATTTCCTCTCCTCTGGAGAAAAAGAAAAGCGACCACAGTCAGTTCTCAAAAGAAACATTGCAGAAATATAGGCACCTCTGACTGCTGCATCTGCTCTAGGACTGCCCAGAGTACTTCAAATGTAACTTTTTTTTTCCTGTTTAAGTATCTTCTTACCTTTTCCAGTGTGGAATTTTACCCCCAGAATAACAATTATAGACTAGAAGAACAGAGAATTTAATGCCTTCCAGCTCAGGGGCTTACAACCTGGAGCTCATCGGTGAAGGCAATTTAGACAAATTTCCCTCACTTTGTGTTGAACTGGAAGAGAAGTACTGACACAGTTCACGTTTCGGTGAGACACCCCACCATCCCAACTTGGTCCACTACAGCCCTGCACTAAGATATGGCCCTTGGATCATCACAGTACACCGGGTATGCACCAGTCTATTTTTTTCCTGCCAAGTCTTAAGTCCTGGAAATTCTGATCAGTGCCATCTCCCATTAAAAGCTCCAGCTGGAGAGAAACTACCTCCCAGAGGCCTAATCCAGCTCATCATGGGGACTGCTTTCCTTGTTGCCATCGCCACAGTCAAATCTTCCTTCTGTTCTGACAAAGTCTTTTTCTGAATTGATTGCAAATTCATACTGAAGGTCTCTGAACATTCCTCCCCACAAAACCTCCTGGACTCAAACCCATGTCCATCTCAAACACATAAAGAAACTCTGGGCTGGTTGGTTTAGTCTCACAAAAACGTGAACACTGACACTCCTAGGTTAAGTCCTGTATTTGGTTAAATAGTCTTGTTCAGCCATCCAGAAAAGAAATAGTTGAGTCTTTGCAGAGGCATATGACAATTTTTTGTCTCACCTTTCTGAGGTGATTATCACTAGAACAAATGATTGTCTCCACTGAGGCCTAGAAACTTCCCTGCAATATTAGGATTGATCACAAATCTGCCACACTTCCTAGTAGCGGCCAACAAGCAAAAATCAGCAGTGAAGCATCACCTGACCAAATTTAGTCATCTCTCATTTATATTTTCTGAGTTATTTCTCACTTACTTAAAATGTTCACAAAGATTCCTTTAATATACTCAAAAATAAATACTGCATAGAAAGCTGTGCATGAAAGCCTTCAGTATTCCTAAGCAGACTGCCCCTCCTGAACTCGTCGTTTTTATTCCACTCAATTTGCAAAATAAACTCTTTATCTAGTTGAAGCCCTTGTGAGAACCCTTTCTCATGTTGTTCCCTTCCAACAGCAGAGTAGAGGCCAGTTCCACTGAAGCCAGGCCATAGCAATCACAGTGCGCACACAACACTGGCAAAGAATCCAGACAGAATTACTGGGTTTGCTTCAGCAATGGTACAAAAGCAGAGTCGAGGTTTGGCTCTTTTCCTTTCCCTTCATGTTAATTTTCTCTCCTCCTTCACTACAGGTCAGAGCCCTAGAAGAATAAGATGAAGATTGGCAATACTGAAATACCCGAATTTTAGTCCAACATTACGGAAACATCCCAATGTAGACTTTTTCGTTTCTTTAATAAACATTAACATGAATTAACATTTTGTCTGCCCCCTATTAATGGGAAAGGTGGTCCAAAAGCTACACAACCTTCTGACATGGCTGTCTGAAATGCAAACAGTGGAAAGATGACTGTATTTCAACCCCAATGTCAGAAACTCTGCACTTCAGAAGAGTTCCCAATAATGGTTCCCAGTAAGTTTATTTTGGTTTTAAAAGGGGTGAGGTTTCTGTAACCCATGCTGAGGCAGGGGAAATCTTAATTTTAAGTACTGAGCATGCAGCAGGCTTCACTGAAGTCACCTGTGATTCTTCAAGAAAGAGCTGCTGATCTGCTCTGGTCTTCTAATTCCCAAGTTTCCGTTTGCTTTCACAATCATAGGCTTAGCTTTCTGTGTGTTCACCTACCTTTAATTAGCTGCAGACACCAGATGGGGATTGTGAGTACACAGTTACACTCGACAGAGAGACTGACAGAGGGGGATTCTGCTTATATCCTCTTGTTTGCTATCAGACATTATCACCTTCCAATGCTCATCTGCACATCTCTTCATAGTGGAAGACTGAGCCACTTAGCGATGGCCTTTCCCCCCCTCTTTGTTCCTAATAGTGACTAAAAGAAACATCTCAGTCGCCTTGAGACACGTATTTGTGTGTGTGCAATTCTGGTGCAGTTCTGCTTTCTTTTTATGAATTCATTTCCAATGAGGTGCTTCCCTGCGCTTTGCTTTCCTTTGCTTCAGCCTTTTTCCAGCACGTGACACCCTGAGAGATGGGGAATTTTCCTTGACACATGCAGATGACTTGTTCTCTCAACACTTCACAGTGACTGAGCATCCCATGATCAGGGGTTAAATAACAGCTTTCACCAGTGTGAAATATGAATGCCAGTTTTGGACTCTCCCATCCACACTGTGAAGCGAGAGACATATTCTAACGATACGCATTTTAAGTTGGCCCTGTATTCGCAAGCACTTTCCTGCCCAGGTTTGTAAACCCAGGGAATTTCACCTAAGAAAGGGGAAGTTGAGCTCCCCAAGGATATCAGAATTCCAGCGTATCAGTGGATTGTTGGCACAGGACAGACCTCTCCCACTTAAAGCATATGCCAAGCTCCGCCCCCTCAGTACCCATCCGAGTACTGCACTGGTGTTTTCCACTGCTCCACCAGACATGACTACTCGTCCATCAGCTCGTTGAGTCAGATTTGACCTATTAACTGAGGCTGAAAGCCAGCTCAGGAAGGTGCAGAAGCAGATACCCAGCTGTGGACATTGTTTAACCCTACCCACAGATGAGAGAAGACCGCAAGAAGCAGTGCCAAACTTGATCCAGGATTCTCCAACACCAATGGTTTTGCTACTGACTGCTGATTTCCACCCTGATGCTTTTCAGTCTTCTGCAGACACAGCCAACAGTCCTACATCAGTCCCCTGGGCAGCACACTCTGAGCACTGAGGCAAGCCACTACTGATGGCAGAGACTGGTCACAAGTGATACAGATCGGAGAACCAGAGGGAAAGTTCAACGGGGAAGCCTGTGTCAGCACCTATGTACATACATGACAGAGGACGATCACTTTCCACCACCTCAAAGACCTTTTCTTCCAGGGATTCTTCCCAAATCCCAGTGACAGCAAAAGATACAAAGGTGAAGGAATTCCACCTCCTCCAACTTACATCAAAGGAGACACCTGTCAACATCATGAGAAGACGACGCTGCATCCCAAGTCACTCTTCTATACCACCATCTACATCCTTATCATCAGTCCCTGAGTTCACTTGCACCTGTGGCCATGGCTCTTCTCCCAGGCCTCCCAGAGGATCAACAAACAGCAGCTCATTACTTTGGTTCCATAATATTTCTTCCCCTGGCATTAAGGTAAACGGAACACATCACACAGAGGCATAAGAGTCAGCCTTCCCCTTTTGGTACCTCTTTTTGGTATCTCTCTCCTCAGTCATCACTGCTGAAGGTGCACTGTGGTGTCAGGAGCCACCCCTCCATTTGCAACACTCTTCTTTATTATCCCAGCAGGCCAGCCCATTTCAGCAGCAGCTGACATAGATACAAGATGTCAACTGAGGATACCAACACAATTTATCATCCTACAGTGCCTCCTCTCCCTCTCACTCCAGTACTCCCTCTTAGGTGGGTCTCCTTTGGGAGGAGTAAAGGAATACAATAGAGTGAGGTGGGATGGGACAGGACAGGATAGAGATAGGTTTGAGTCAAGCTGTTTGATCACATGTTTTATCCACACCTGGACAAATATAAGATTATAGAGGCATCCAGAAAGAACTGGCAGAGCTGTATTAAGACTGCTATTTCCATAAAGAGCCCGAGACCCATCTCCTGGAATTGGAGCATGAAGTGCTGCTACAGACTACCCAGACTCTGAAGCAGCAAGTGCACCATCAGCCCCCCGGCAAAGTTATTTACTAACTACAGTTATTCTCAGAGGTGCTGTTATTTACACCTGAGGTGCTGCCAAAAGATTGCCAAACTGAACTGGTTGCCTTGTGCATAACTGCTAGTAATAGAGAACCTAAATCAAAGACTGTAGTCAGTAATAACTGGGATGCAAATTAAAAATCCATATGAAGCTCAAGTTAGAAAGAAGTGCAGCTTCGAGTACCCGAGTCAGACTTGTAAGTCCAACGGTCACCAAAGTACCCAGAAGCAGCCCCCACCACATCCACCAAACCTGTGATTACTGGTAAAAAAGAGCACGTACTACAAACTAGTAACTTACCAATGGCAGCAGAGACTTGCTCACTTTATCCTGCCCCACTGCCCCCACTGTGAAAATAAATCATTTTATCCGATACAGGACAAGTACAACATTGCAACAATTCAGTGCCATTTCTAGACACGGGAGCAATGCAAACAACCCACGCTTCTCATGCTCAGTCTGCCAACTCTACAGAATAGCAGTCCTGGATGGCAGCCCTTTCATCTGCTCCCACAGATTTTATTCTCTGGAAAAAAATCCTTTTGAGAACTGACACGTGGGGCAAGGCAGTTGAGGCTTTACTAGAGAAATACCAGGACAAAACTCCATGAACAAAGTTGTCATGTAAAGCGTATATAAATATGCCTTTAATAGAGCGCAGTCATGTTTTTCCCTGTCCCACTAAAAAGTGAGTGGCTGTAGACCGAGTTCTCCCACTTTGGCAGAAGTCACACAGCTTTGCCCAGAGGCTCTAAGCACTGCCACAAACCACCAGCAGGTGTCAAAACAGCACAGAATCTTGCCAGCTGCCTTCCCTGGATAGGGCACAGTCCCACGAGCAGTCCGTGTGCTGGACTCACTCCATCCAGTTAAAACACTGCCAGAATGAGCTGACCTCTTCCTCAGAAGAAATCGACTCCCATTTCTAAGGGGCATTCCGCTGGAAGAAAAGCATGTACCTTTGACAGCCACCTCAGAAATAGTTCAAACACATACATTTGCAATAGACTACAGAGAGTTCACCTCAGAGACAACCATTCTGAGCTGGGGTTATATGCTGGGTTATACCACATGGGGAGGGGACAGACTTTGTCCCAGTCACTGGACGTCATCACAGATGTTCAGCCACAAGAACACTTCCATGGCCAGCACTGAGGTTACATGACCCCATCCAAGTGCTCTGGGTCTTGGGCAGCAAATGCTAGAGCACTGCAAGAACCATCTTCTCTTTCTTCTTCCTCTTCCTCTTCTTCTCCTCAAAACGATCGGTAGCATCAGCAAAAAATGTCACCTCATCCTTGGCCTCAATTTCCCTCTTCAGGTACTGGAGCCCTGCCATGTTGAATCCCAGCACATCCTGTAGAGACAGACCAGCACCACACTGTTGGATACATCTCAAGCTTGTTAGGGGGCACAGGGTCCTGCACTGGCCACCCTCTACTAAGAAATGATGAAAGGAAGACAATCCACAGATTTAAATAAAGCAACATTATTCAAATGTAACCTTCATGTGAGTAGGAAAACAATCAGTCCTGCACTCCATTCCCCACAGTTCTCTAAGAGCAGCTATAATCCACTGTATTTTCGGAAAGACAAGTTGCTGGCACGCACCTGAAGTTGCTTCTGTGAAGGTGCACAGTCTGCATTATTTGAGAGACTAGCAGCCCACAGAACAGCCCCAAAGAAATACAGAACTTATTTACCTCCTACATATTTAGAAACTAGCAAGCCAAAGCCCAAATACATACATCAAAGAAAACCAAGAGTAAATGAGAGAGGGAGCACAAGCGCAGGATCACCACTGAGTAGTCTCACATCAGGAAGAACATAAGGGAAAGGCAGCCCATTTGCATAGGAAGAAGGTGAAATGGGCTCGGACCCCCAACCAACTTTCCCACCAGACACCATGGACAACACATGCTCAGAGACATTAGCCCATCCCATTATTCTAGATCCTGGAAGAGGGGAGGCTGCAACACTCACCCGGGCCTCACTGACTCTGGAGATGGTGGTTTTCTTCAGATTTTCTATCACTGTCACCAGCATGTGGTTGCTTGTGATCTGCCCAAAATGTATCCTGGGAACAAAGCAGGCAGTGATGTATTGCAGCACTGTTCCTGGAAACATCAGACAGCCCCTCTCCTCAGCTTCTATATGTTCTGGATGTAGGATTTTTCTTAAATTAGGCCTCCCCAGACCAGCCTTAACATACCAGACGTGGGTAGATTTATCTGGAAAAGCTGTTCTCTGAAGCTTCTCTTTAACACACAGGGGTTCGAGGGGAAGGCCCCTCGGGGGTACCCCCTTAAAGGCATAGGCTCTACAATAACTGTGCCAGTGAATGGTGCCATTTCAGCCTTGATGCAGGATCTTTCATACCAACAGGATTTGGAGGACGAGGACCAGCAACCCCATCTGGGCATGTCAACACTCTGCATCTGATCCGTCCATTCCTGCACACCATTCACTGCAGGCTGCAGTGATTCCTTATCTCCTGCAGAGACCACAGTTTTATTCCCAAGGATGCTTCCCAAGAGCTTCGGAGCCAGAGACATGTGAGAAAGCCCAAATTTTCCCCACATTCTTATGCTACATGGGTTCACAGTAAGCAACGCCATCTTTGCAGCTCCAGGAAATAGGGTATATTTCACAGCTCTGTGCTGTCCCAAAGCACTGTCTCGCAGAACAGGAGCACAGAGTACCTCTCTGTTCACGTACCTGGTGCAAAGTGAATTCATTGCATGCACCAGCATGGGGGCCCAGAGGAACCATCAGGCCTACTACTGACCAGAGCCCTACTAGGGCTTCCTCAGGTCCATGTTCTGGGCAGCAATAGCAGCTGAACTAAGACTAGCAGATGTCTGGGCAGAGGAAAGACTCACTTGAGCAGGAAGAGGAGAGCTCGGCACAGGAGTTCAACTTCCAAACCCAGGTGAATATATTCATTGAAGAGTCTGAGAAGGTCAGGGACATAGGAGAATGGCAGCACCAGAAGAGACTCTTCCAGCTCACTGAGAAGAAAGCAAAGAGCGAGAAGCATTAGTTTCAGTCACTGCACTGCTACAGATGAGCAGGAAACACTTCCATATAGGAAGGCTCTGGTAGAAAAGCTGTGCGAAGTATTCATCACTGCTGGTCTGTGACTGCCCACAAAGCACAACTGCAGTTCCACAGAGTAGAGCCCAGGCCAGCAGACATCTTCTGGCACAGGGAGCAGGCACACAATCTCCCCTCCTCAGCATCCCCAAGCTGCTCTTCACATACATGTGCATACACATACACAGGCTTCACCCAAAACTCCCCATGGAAGGAATAATTTCCATTCCCCAATTCCATGCACGTTCCAAAAGAGGTTGCCAGGAACAGTAACTCCAGACCCAGCATGAGGGACTGTCCCAGGACCCTGCCAGTCCTGGCCCAGAAATCCAACAATCACAAACCTCAAGCAATTAAGGCTCTCAGGACTCACCTCGACTTGACCTTCTTGAAAACTTCTAGCACGTACGCAGAAGGCTGTAACAGAGGAAAGACAGCAGCTGTGCATATCAAGAAACATTCCAATGCAAACATGTGCCTTAAGGTCCATTTCACCCAATGACAAATACACAATCACGTCTTGTGAGATGGACAGATCAAGCTGAATATAACAGAGGAAACCCCTTCCACTTCAATCAGCTGCCAGCCTGGAAAGTTCTCCCTCCAAAAAACATAAACCCAGCCTTCTCAGGATGCTCTTAACTGGTGAAGAATATTGCGAAAAGTCTGATTTATATTCAACCAGCTAAATTATCTCATGTTCAGTTCAATGAATCTTGTACAAACTGGATAAAAAACTTGGTGAAACAGCCAAATACATACAAAACCTTAAACAAACTCATCTCTCAAAGATTTAATTCCTGCTACTCCTGTTTATCTGCCAAAAGTGTTTGGCAGAAGCAGAGCACAGCTGGGAAGTCTGTCCCAAGAAAGAGGATAACAGACTATCAATGCATAAAGTATTCTTGTTCATGGTCTGACATAGTAAGTGCTCATCGTGGTCATTTCACCATGTAACAGGATATGTGATAATGTGCCACTGTGGTTTTACCTAGCAGCCTAGCACCTGGGCATTCTTCCAGGACCTTGGCAACAGGTTCAAATCCCTTCTCTGTACAGTGGGATTCAATCAAACATCACCCACCTGCGAAGAAATTGCTAGCTGCTAAACCACAGGATTTCATTCACCCCTGTTCAATCTATTCAACTTGCAATTAAATATGCCTATATTCACAGAAGAAAGGAGAGAATGGCTCCAGCTAAGAGCTTACCAATGTCACATGGTGGAGGGCACAGTGACAGGGGGTCTCAAGTACCCATTCCAGTGGATGCTCAGGTATTTTGTTGGTACAGCTCCTCTGGAATATACTATAGCATGGCAAATGCACCCTCCTGGCAGCAGGAAGATGTGCTCTTAGGCACAAGGAAGGTTTGAACTAGCTTTCCTGTATCCTGAAGAATACCATAAACCACTGGCTCATGATAAGGTACATAAGGTCATGGCTACCATCACAGTTAAGCATAACCCTGATGGGGTTAAACTTTTGCAACACACACGCAAGATACAAAAAAAAACCCCAACAAACCCAAAACCCAACCAAACACAAAAACCCCAAACTGTGTTCACTTTGCACAAACAAAAGTGCTCAGTTTTCATTTCAAGTTGAACCAAGTAGTCCTCCTACCCCACAGCAACCCACTGTTTCGGCTCAGCCAGCAAATCAAACAGCCCCGGCTCCAGTTGAGAATGGCCCACAGCCTGTGGCCTGGGCATTCCACTTACTGTAATATTTCCATAGGCACGGAGGATGGGGTTGACAGGAAAGGGAACCTGGAGACACAGAATGGACTAGAATGAGGCAGGGGTGTGTGTACAGATGCATATTCCCAGAGAAAACTTTAACCCACAGTAGAAGACAGCTTTTATCAAGTGTCTTCCCGGAATTCCCACACCTCCACCCTCCCCAGAACATCACTGTAAGCCTCATTTGCAGCCACTAGACAATCTCATTCTCAAATGTATATGACTAACTCAAACATGTATGAATTTTCTTCCACTTCTGAATTGTCACTTTTCCCACTTGTTACACAGCCCCTTATTTAGCAAGGAGTGTTGAGATGAAGGCAAAGAACACCCTTTGGGCTGAATTTCCGGCCACATGCTCTCCCAGCATGCTCATCCTATTGTGACTTTAAACGTAAAGATTGCTAAAAAGAACACACCACTAACCATGTCCCAGGGCACAATGCCATCTTGTTCTCCAAAAGATTTCAGCACATCTTTGCTATGTCCAGCTGTCCTGATTTTATCTGCATGCTGAGCCTTTCCACCCAGATGACAGAGCTGGAAGGATACACCCACACACCTCAGGACCAGTACATTCCTCAGTCCTTTACCTCTTTTCCCACAGCTTTGCATATGGCCTTGTGCTCCGTCAGTTTTGCCATCTCTTCTCTATACAGCTCGATAGCTTCCATGATCCGCTCAGCCTGTGCAGCACAAGAATAGCAGGCACATCAGTGACACCAGAGAAGCCAAAGCAAAGCTCAAGTCCAACTGGACAAATGGAGGGGAAAGCAGGAGGGCTGACACAGAGCATCACAGGACATCTCACTCAGAAAGGTAACCTCTGCTCCAGACTGCACCACTACTTTGAGCACATCAGTCATGCCCTGAAGATGTCAAACACCATCCACATTCCCCCCACTGCCCCGGATGCTCTCTGCCGCAGCTTCAGTTGTTGCCTTGACATTGAGCTACACCCCAAGCAGGCAGTAGCCCTTCAAGGCACAAACCAAGGTCAGGCCATTTTGAGTATTCAGACTGAGGATTTCCTCTGTATTTACAAGAGCACCGGCTGTTGAAATCTGTAGCATACTACCCACCCCAACACCTTCCTGGTACACCTCCCACCTCAGGCACTGCAATAAATTTCCACCTGCCACAGATGCCCACAGGACAGGACAGCCCTTGGGGAAGAGGCCCGATGCCTCGAGGACATCCAGCTGCCTTGTGCTGCTTTGGGCTGCAAACCCCAAAGGGCAAGAGCAGCCCTGTTTGTCCCACACATGACAGGCAGAGAAATCTGCAGCCTGAGTATCTACAGGAGCCTCACGCTTCATTCCCTGGAGAGGTCTCAGGAGGAGATAATTCCCGGTGGGTGACTCTCCGGAGTCAGACACCTCACTGTTGGCCATGGAGCAAGACAGACTGCTCTTGCAGACACAGGCTATTCTGCCTTCAAACTGATACTCCCTCCAACCCTGTGACAGCCACCCTCCCTGAGAGACTGTTAAGGCACAAAGCAATGCTGGGGGACCCACACAATCTTACCGCTTTGATGGTTTCAATAGTCTTCTTTCCCGCCAGCCCTGTCTCTCCTCGTGTCTCTCCAGCCACCTACAAAATACAGAGTTTGCAGCTTCCTCCTTCAGCAGCTGATACACACAGGTGCCCACTGCATCCTCTCACACTCCGTGCTAAGAAAAACCATCAGCCTCATTCCCTAAACTGGTCATTTATCTGGAAACATACAGGATTTCCCAAGTGCACTGCTATTCCTCAGGAACAGAGGCACTGTGCTACCACTGAGCTCTGGGAGGCAGGTAAACACAGCTCCTGTTCTACCAACAGAGACTGAGTAATCCGATGTGTCAAAACTGTCGACAACACAACCCAAGTGTCTGAGCAAGAGGGATCAGGCTTCCCCATCCATCCTGCTCTACATGGACCTGGAAGCATTTGTCAGAAGGCAGCCCAGCCTTGGTACAGAGCTGGTATGGACGTGAACAGGGGAGATAGGAAGGAGAACAGCACAGCAAGGTTTCAGCATCCACAGCTACTGCATAGCAGTTTGGCTAGCTCCACACACTCTCCTCAAGTTATCTGTAGGAAGTCAGAGTCAACTGCACCATGGGGCAACCACACCATCAGCAGCGCCTCCCCCCACCCCACACCTCCTCAAAGCAAGAAAATTACTGGTCCCCTCTGACACCTCTTCTATGCCTATTACAGAAATAGTTATTTCAGACTCTGTATAGTCAGACTGACACACACTCCGATGGTGCAACTCACCACAGGCTGTTCTTCCTTCGCCACACTCTCTTCATATTCAGCTTCTCGTTCCTACAGTGGATGAGAACACAACATATTAACACAGGTGAGCAGGCAGCAAGCAACGGTACCAGTCCTTTCCAGACTGGTTGAGCAAGGAAGCCTGCGGCTTCATGCAGCCCATTGCAAAACCAGGACAAATCAGCAGACATCAACAGTGCCAGTGCAAACACCCACTTGTCCCTGGTCCCAACCCCACGGAGAACTCTGGAATCTCCCAAAAAGAAAGAAATCAAGGTCTCTGCTCTGGATACAGCAACAGCCCTTAGACAGCCCACCAAGCTGATACAGAGACAACAGCAATTCAGCACGAGACCTTCCACCTGGCACACAGCACAGAAAAAAAAAGCCTAGCAAAGTCCCAGGATTGTCCTAACCAGCAAGAGAAAAGAGCCTCCTGTCTGGCATCTCTCACATGAATAGGGCCCCATCAGCATATAATTCATTACTGGTATATTCATGCCCACCTTGTTACTCAAATTTCACCCAAAACACACTTTTCTGGCATCTGAAAAAGGAACTGTCTCTGTCTCTCTTTTTACCACCATCAATTACCGGGCATCAAGATGCTACCTATGGGTCACCCCTGCAAACAGGCTAGGTCAAAAAAAAAAAAACATTTATTGCAGGTTTCTCATCCACTCCTGCTTCTGCACATGCTTCCACATCCTTCTCCCACTGTGGCTGGAGAACTGCTTTAAGAACAGGATATAGAGCCAGGCTCCTCTGAGGGATATAGTGGAAAGACAAAGAGTTATAAATTGTTCCAAGGGAATTTCCAATTGGATACGTGGAACAAACATGTCTTCCAATCCCAAGGGTGCTTCAGCTCTAGAAGAGGCACTCAGACAGCCTGGAAAATCTCCTTCCTTGAAGATGCTCATGTATCAAGTCTCTGAGCAGTCTGATACAGCTTTAAGGTTATCCTGCAGTGAGCAAGGCTTTGGACTAGAGACCCTCAGAGTTCCCTTCCTATTGAAGTCTTTATGCAAGTCTATGATTCCTCACAATACATGCTCAAATGGAGTAGAAGGGGCTTCTTCCAGCATCCTTGAGCTCTGGGGCCTACTACTGAGACAGAATGGACCTCTCACAGTTGGAAAAGTGAAACAGAGACAAACTGCA
>NW_009259718.1:2256009-2257064 GCF_000687185.1 Egretta garzetta | reverse complement strand
TTGAGTAGAAAGGAGCACAAGAGAATAAGAGAAGGTCAAAGACTGTAGCAACACACCTGTAGAAAACCACAGCTACAGAGGAAAGTCTGGGAAGCAAGAGAGAAGCAAAGCAGAGAGCAAGTTAGCCAGGCACCTGCAATGCAGTACAGACAGACAAGCACCTGCAGTATCTGCGGTGCTGTCTCCAGACAGCTCGGATAACAGTCCCATCATGCAAAAGATGCCAGTCAGCCCTGAGCACCTCAACACCAGGCTGCGGTTAGTAATGAACAAGCCTGCCAAGTGTGGAGCCAGACTCTTCCACAGTGAAAAATGAGGAATCTGCCTGCTGGGGAGAAAACAGGTCTGGAAGTTGTCTTTGGCAGGAAGGATACAATTCTCACCATCTCCCTCTCCTCTTCCAAAACAAGTGGCTCCCTCGTCCTTTCCCAGAGGCGCAGGGACTTGTCATGGGACGCTGACACCACGTAGTCTCCATTGGGACTGAGTGCCAAACACCACACCTCCTGGTGATGCCCCTGCATGGCAGACAGAAGAGGCAAGACATGAACACCACCCAGCTCTCAGCCCCTGAGGGAAGTGCTGCTCATGCAGGGATAATGCTTCCTTTCAAAAGTCTCCAAAACTTCCTACCTCCAGTGTCTGGATGTGCTCAAATTTATCTGCATCCCACTGCTTAATCTTGCTGTCCTTCCCAGCTGTGAAGAAGAGATGGGATTTCGCAACAAACTGCAGATACATCACACTGGAAGAGAAAAAGGCTCAAATTCACCCACTTGGGGAATACTGCAGACCTCCCCCCACTCTATGCTGGACACAAGGGTTATTGCTGGATCACAGCTCCATGGAGACAAGATAGCCCACAGCCCAGAGATGCTGTAGGATTTGACTGACCTGTCATCATGGGCAAAGAGAGAGCGGTGACAGTCCCCAAAATCCAAGCCCCAAATCTTCACATTCCTGTCAGCAGAGCCGGTTGCAATTAAGGTCCCATCCTACAGAGCAACAGAGAGGAGGGTGTGGGTAGCTGGCTGGCAGCCCCATGAGGAATTACT
>NW_009259718.1:2243271-2255963 GCF_000687185.1 Egretta garzetta | reverse complement strand
ATTGCTCAGTAGGCAGATACTGGCTCCCAAACATGCCCTCCTGATCCCTCCACCTCCTTTCACCAGGGTGGCCTGTGCCTGTGGTACTGGCACAGCCCACTGACAGCACCCTCACTCTTTTCTGAACCTCTGCAGGCATTTAAGACCTTAGCTATATCTTGACATTTTTGGCTTCCAATGAAACTCATTCCAAGGACATCCCAGAGCAAGATGCAGCCCAAGAATGAACAGGCATGAAGAGGCTGCTCCACCCCAGCACCTGCTCTCTGCTCCCACTAACGAAGAATTCGGGCTCCTCTCACACAGTTAGTAACTTAAGAGGTACAGCCTGCTCCCTGCTAAAGATGAGTGTAGAGAACCACCACAGCATTTTGATTTCCACTTGCTCACAAAATGCCCTGGTCAGGTCTGTCATGCCGCTACTCTGTGACCCCTCCCAGTGAGGGCATGACTGCGGGCTAAGGAGGGGCTTGCTGTTTCCCATCAAGAAACTGCTAAGTCAGGAGCAAGCAGATGAGAACAAAGCATTATCCTGGAGGCCTTGCTGCCAGCAGAGGTTCTCAGAGTCACCCATATGTGATGATCCGTATTATCACAGTCCCACCTAACACACAGCCCTAATGATACTTACATAGGAGATGTCCATACATAGCACTGGCAGCTTGTGTCCATACAGAGAGAGGAAAAACTGAAGCAGAAGAAAGATGTCTCAGTTAGACTTGCTGGGTAGAGATGTGCAAAAATTTCGAGCTCCAGGCTAGTTCTGCTGTGCCCTCAGGAGCTCTGTCTTTTTAGCGCTGCTCCACTTTCACTCTTGCCCTGAACACCATTAGCAGCAGCACCATGATAGCAGAACTGAGATGAGGGTGGAAGCACCCAAACAAGCTGAGCTAACTCTGGCGCTAATAGCCACTGCTATGGAGTTTATCTCTGTTCCTCTTAGCCTATATCTGTCAGTGATCTGTTTTGTGTCATTCCCCAACATTCACATGCTAATACACAACTCACAAAACCACCACACACTGCTCACAAGGAAGATTCTCCTCCCCCAGGCTTTGCCTCTGCTATGCCCTACTTAATGCCCTGTGTGACATCTATCCCCACCCTTACAGTGCCTCGGAGCTCTGGAGTACCACCTCACCCACAGGGTTTCGAGTGAACCTTGCCACCTGCAGGTTCACAACACTTTCCAGATGAAAAATGGATCTTCTCCCCAGTGTGGGCCAACCACTGTTCTGTGAGGTTTGCTAGCAAACCGGCACCTGAAGTGGGTGGGATGCATGGTCTCTCTTTGATTCTTACTAGTGTCCTGCAACAAATAGACACTTTTCTTATGTATTCCTGATCTTTCAGGCTACAACTACATCATTTCCTGCACAGCCTCACAGCCCATTTGGTCATGCACCTTGAGCGTGTCAATGTAGAAAATCTTCACAGTGCAATCCAGCAGGGAGACAGCCAGCAGTTTCTGGTTGGGGCTGTACCGCACACAGAGAACATCTTCATCCAGCTGCAAAATGCGCACATGTTTCATGGAGAGCCTGGCAACAAAAAGAGGAAAAAACACAATTGTTATCCCAAACAAACAAACTGGGAAGAGATATAAATACAACTCCCACATTGCAAGTTAATTCGAACACGCAGCATCTCATTCCTCTTTACGACTTAAACAAGACAGGACTGGAAATAAGCACAGCACTGCAGGCTGGTAAACATCACTGCTAAATTACTGCTTAACCACTTGGATGTTCATCCTGTGATTAGAAGCTAAACTCACACACAAGCAAGGGATCAGAATGTGGCAAGTGCCCTTCCCTGGCTAAGCTCAGACCTTCACGAAACAGTGCTGAGCTCACACTCTTCCCCACATGTTCCACATACATGTCATGGACACTTGCTTACAGCGCACAGCAAAGGCCAAAGCATCCATCAATGACAATGGATACTGCAGCTGAATGTAGCCTAGAAAGGTTTATTTTCTCACCTTTTCTGAACACTGCTCTCATCCTTCACAAGCTCAAACTCCCAGAACTTGACACATTTATCAGCACCTCCTGTCACAAAGCCACGCTGCAGGGGAAAACAAAAACATTACTGTGAATCCAGTTTTGCTATAACCCAGAGAAATTCTACAGCAAGGAAATGTCAACACAGAAGGAGGTTTTTTTAAATGTGCCACATTCCTACAGTATTAATGATTAAGTGGACACCATCAGGAGCACTTGCTCTGGTTGGAGCACGCATTACCCACTGGCTGAGCAACAATAACAATTTCAAAAGCTCTGGCAGGGAGGTCTAAGACAAAGACATGGGCTGAAACTTTGGAACTGAAAGCAGTCTTCTCAGCTGTAGGTAATGATGTGCTTGTGTTTTGCAGGCAAGTTAACACTCTCATTGTTACTGGATCACACACACCTTACCACCACCCCAGGAGCACAGCCTTCTAAAGGAAAAACAGTTCAACATTATCCCTTTTACATTAAGAACAAGGGTAAAATCTGTCCCATATATTTTAATCTGTAGGGTGAATGAATCTCAGGCAGGTTATTACTTGCTATGATTTTGATTCCACTAAAAACCACTCCGGCTTCTAGTGCAACGTGGCCACTTAAGAAAAATAATAAGGCATACACAACAAACAGAAGAAAGTAGAAATTAATAGAAACCAATATGAACCTGAACCCTGGTAATGGAGGAAAAACTGATACAAGGAGTACAAGACACAAACAGATTTCTACAGCCAGGGTAGTTAGGCCACATAGAGTAAGCGTATGTAAAATGGGAACATTAAAAAAAAAAAAAAATCTTTTCAGAAGTACTGCCCCATTTCTAGCGGGAAATATGAGAATTATTAAACAGCAATGCTCAGTAAACATGGGTTCAGTAGTTTTTCATCTGCTGTGCTCAGGGAAAAAAACACATACCATAATCACATTACAATACAGTGATGAAAAAGCACTCCAAAAACTCTTAAGGCTGTCAAAAAGCAGCTACCTATGTCAGACATTTAGAAATCAATGGTTCAGATCCCCCAAATCCAAGACTTTTTACAGAGCAGAATGAGGCACTCTCTGAACTGTCAACATCTATTCTCACCACCTTCAGCAATATTGGGGGAGATCCAGGAAGAAACTAACACCATAATTCATACAGAGTAAACAGGCAGGCCTGGTAACTGCAAGCATGGTCAACATAAGTAACAGGTAATTGCAGTTTCCATCAAACTAAGAGAGTTAACTGAATATGGAGAAAACATATGGAAAATTAATTTGATGGCGATTATGCTTTTCCTCAAGATTAAGGCTGTAGTTGATAACAGAAACAGTGCTGCTCATGCAAGGCATGCCTCTTAGTCTTGTGTTACATTTTCATTACAAAACCAGGACAAAATAGTTCAACAGAGCACGTACTTCATGGATTAAAGACCTGCTAAGAGGTTTCAAAGCTTAATTTTAAATGAGAAATACCTAGTAACTTGACACCATGCCACTTACAGATTTTATGGATTATTAGAAAAAATAACCAATTAGATATACCTATATGGAGTCAGAGCTATTCAATCTATCTGAAAAAAGAGTGCCCAAGCAGAACAAAACCAGTAATTTATACATTAGGAAGCAAGGATCTAAGCCCCACATATATGCCTTCTGTGAAGCAGTGCCCCAAAATGGGCTTTGAGGGACACAGCAGATTATGATCTGAATGCACATTCTCACTTGCAGACCTATCGCCAAAAGAGCTAATTAAGTCCTTGGATGGATTCAAAAGTCACTGATATAGGAAGAAGCTACATGAAAAGATGTGCAACAGATGATGTTTAGAAGGGTGGCTGAGTTACCTGGTCTGGTGAAAGAGCAATGGACCACACCGCCCCGTCATGAGCATTAAGTGTCTCCATCAGACTCCCAGAAGCCAGGTCATACAGCTGCAGCTTCCCTGTCTGCAGGGAGAGACACATCACAGAGGACAAATCAGCCCCTCTACCTTCATGACACACGATAGCTCCTAGCAGGAGAGCACCCTGCCACCCATCTCCTGAACAGCCAGCTTCATTAGATGGCTGTTACATGCAGATGGCCAAACTCCTATTCTCCATCGGGGACTTCCCAAAGCTCTCTCGAGCTCTCCAACTTAAGCCACAGGAGCTACATAAAGAGTCAGGGAACAGAGCAGAACCTGACTGTCAGAGAGGTTTTTACACCTAAAACAGAGTGCTCCAGATCAGGAAATGCAATGCATTTTCTGTAAGGCCACCTTGATGCCTTTTTCAGCACATTTCCAGACCTGGGCAGTCTGGAGTGCAGAAGGGACACTATTTACCTTGGTGCCAATGATGACCTGCCGATCTCCTGGGACAAAGAGCGAGCAGAGTGCATACTCACAGTCCATTGTCCGGATGCACTGCAAGGTTGATCTGTGGACAAAGACAGAGCCCAAAACCTCTTATCGCACAAGAAATCTGGCCTACTAAGCAAGACATGCTCCAGAGTAGCCTCTTCCTAGAGCTGTCTTTTCAACTGGGGCCAGAAGCTACGCCACCGCCATCGTATGACCCAAATGCTATCCAGTGTTACTGCCAAGAACATTTTACATAAAAACATGCCATTACATAGTTTGCCATCATGACTTATTACTGTTATGAGCAAGGACAGAGCTCTTGTTCTCCAAAAGCAATTGCTGTCTTTCAGGAGAGAAGGGAGGAGTATAAGGCAGCACACTCAAAGGAAACAGAGCTTGAAATCGGCACCACTCAGGAAACACTCTAGATCAAAACAGCAGCCTACTCAGTCTAATACTAGGTCCTTCAGATAAGATGCCAAGAAACCCACACAGTCCCTAAAGAACAGGCAGTAGCTATTTTCAGGTAACAGTTAGTACCTCTTATTAAAAAGGTAAAAAAAACCAACCAGCAAGATACAGTCTATACTGGACTGCTATGTATGACCTTCATGTTTAGAGATTTGTCTTTCCGTACCTGCCACTAAACTTAGCCTCAGTGCTGCTTTACAGCATCAAACTCCATGAGTTAATTATGCAGTTTTAGCTCAATAGCTTCTCAGTTTCCCTAACAAGGGAAGAAGTCAAATGGTTTTCTATTTCCTTTACTTCATTCACTATTTTATATTGCTCTATCACCCCCTCTTCCTTAGCACTGCCTCTGAACACAGCATCCCTGAGTTCTGGGAGGCTGACAGACACACAGTAGAGGGGACTGACACAACTGGACTGTGTACCTGTTCCAAATCTTTACAGACTCTGCAGCTGCTGAGAGAATGGCAATGTTGTCAGAGCTAAAAGCCAATGTCCTGACATCACTGCGATGGCCTCCAATGGTTATCTTGGATACACGGACAGCCTGGGGGACTTGTGCTGACAGGTCCAGGTTGTACGACTCAATGATGTTGTTCTGGAGCAGCAGTACGACCTTCAGCTCTCCTTTTGGAGAGAGAATCAAGTCAAATGACCTGTTTGATTAGACAAAACCAGAGCTGTAATAAGACAAAATGTGGGAGGGATTAAATATCAAGAAAACTGAGAAAGAGGTATATAGACAAAGGCATGCCACAAGCAAGTGCACACTAAGCCACAGAGGTGTGCACAAAGGGGACCACTTGTGTGACCAGAGGTGTGAACGGAGTGGAGATCATGGCAGGCCTCTCCCCAGCTCTAAGCTGAACAGATGTTGAGGGGGAAACTTCTTCCATTTCTCCCTATATTGGACTGTGCAGAGCACTCCAAGTAGCTGCATAACCACAGCTCAGCCTCTACGACAGGCTTTCCACTCACTTGATTTTAGAAGAAGCTCTGATGTTAGTGACCCGCTGAATCTCCTCCTGCAGGCTCAGCTCCACACTCCTTTCAGGCTCCTCTTCAGAGTTCTGCCTGAAAATGTCAGATAATGGAGGAGACTTAAATAACCCAGCACAGCCAAAACAAAGGAAACCACTTAACATAAGGAAACCAACTAGCCTGCTGAAAACAACTGACCTCTTACCCAGCAGTGCTAACTACATTTAAGAACAGGGTGAGACAGTGAAGTTCATGCTGGTATGCAGACTACTAAAGAGACAAACTGTCCTAAAAAAGGCAACATCCTCCAGAGCCAAAGCACTTGAACAAGGCATGTTAGAAAGACGGATACAAAACAGACAACAGAAAGCTGTGTTTGAGTGGGAAATCAGCTTCTGCTCATCTCTTACCACTCACCAAAAGTCCTCAGCCATTGCCAAAAGGCATCTCCAGATTTACATGCCCTGTGCATCAGTTTCTACCCTGGAGCCAGACCTCTCCCTAAGGGCTGTTGTAAGGCACCTGTTAAGTGCCAGGATACCCAGAGAGACACTTAACATGAAGTAAACACTAATAAAGCCCTCACCTGCATCTCTGCATGTTGTAAAACAGGACATGAGGTATCAGAGTCACTCTGACTTCTCAGATGAAACTCTCATCCCCGTATATCCTATCAAGGACTTTATTTGACGCACCAAGCAGACTAAATATGAATGTCAGGCAGAAGTGAGCAGCTCTGAAAAACCCATTTTATGTCCATTCCTTTGTACACATTAGCCTTTTTTGCAGGGGGAGGACTCAGAAAGAAAGGTTATTTCCTTAGTCTTTGGGAGTAGTGTTGCTCAGACAAGCACCAAGGATGCACAGGAACAGTGACCCCAAAAATACAGTAGCTGCACAGACAGAATGACCAGTAGCTTGGAGTTCAACCACTGTATCATGCTGCTGAAGGGATTTTCTAACAGTTCTCTGGACACAGATGGCACCCAAATACATCCAAAAGACTGCTTACTTGGCTTTTTTCTTTGCTTTCTTCATTTTCTTTTCCAGTTTCTTTTGGACTTCCTCTTCAGAAATGACAGAGAACACTTCCAGAACAGAATCTGTTCCCTAGAAACAGAGCAAACAAAGTCAAAGGCATACAAAGCCCTATCCCAGCCCTTAACAGAGGTTACTCGAGGTCTCTAACAACCTCTACACCTTGATAGGAGAGCCCCCCATTACTTACATGGCAGGCCAAAATCTTGCCCGTTCGGTCTGTGGCAAGACTAACTACTCGGTCTCTCCCTTCCCGCATGATGGATCCAACTTTGCTGCACTTTACAAGGCGCTATAGGGAAAGGAAGAGAAAAAACTTGGTCTGAAAGGTCAAGTAATCTTCTCAAGCAAACTCAGAAACCTACTGGCAAGGGAAGAGGGAGAAATGAACCTACAGGGTCCTGGTAGAACAGCTAGCAAGGATAATTCGGGGACAAAACAAGCATTTGTGTGAGCTACAAGCTTATCTCATTATATTTTGTTGCATTTTAGCTGAAGATAATCATTGACAGCCTCAGTGGAAGAGTAACTTAACTTTTTTGGCAAACCATAGCCGTTTAGGAGACAGAGCTGAATTTCTATGCTACAAAGGCAGCAGAGCTCAGTCCCTCTGTCAGAAAAGGCAGAGAAGGTGAGAACGGAGACTCTTAAACAGGTGGTTGAAGGGAGAGAAATCCTCTAGAGAAGAAGTTGGAAAAAGTATTTAACAAGGTCAGCTATGTACCACAGCTACAAGCAGTCCGGTATCTGAGGAGGACCCCAGAAAGTTCCACTGAAAAGACAGGTTCAGTAAAGTCTCCTCCAGCAGCACAAGTGGGAACAGCTTTCTGCAATTGAATCTCACACCGTATTTCGTTACGGTTACTCTGACCTCTCAGCTTCTGCTACTGACCTGCAAAGGTGGGCATCAGCACTGAATCCAGCAGCTGCCAAGTAGCTAGTAACTATTTTATTCCCGTGTTGTTCAATAGAAGAGCTCTGTTAGCACTGTTGAACTTTAAAAATTTGCTAGTTCCCCCAAACAGAAGGCAAAGAAAAAGCTTTCAGTGGACAATAACATGTGAATGCATTTTGGCACACATCTTTCTGCTGATGTTCTGTAGGTAAACAGGGCAGCAACTGCTGCTGAGGAAGATGTTATGACTCAAGACAAGAATTACCACATTTTCCCTAACAGGCTAAATATGACACTTGGGGCATAAACCCAATACAGAGGATCAATGTGTGAGTGACTCTCAAACTCCTGCTGGCTCTGCAAGCAGCTCCATACAAACAGAGTTAGATACAACATCCCACAGACAGCGTGGAAAACTGAGCTTACTTCCTCAGGACGCTCATCCAACTCTAGGGTCTCATCTTCTTCAGTATTTTCTTCTGCTCCAGGTGAAGATCCTTTGCTTTTCTTGGTTTCTGGCTCATCTGGGTCTTGTACCTGTTCATGGACACAAAAACCATAAGGAATACTCTAAATCACAAGAGCTACAGTGTTTAGTTCCTGTCTCAGACTTCACCTCCCTGGAGAAACAAGTGATTAGTGTACACTGCAACAAAGCAGTGGCCTACAGCATGCCTGTAGGCACCAAACACTCCATGTCCTCCCCTGCTTATCATCCACACACAAGACTCTTCTCTAGCCATAAGGCAGGAAGGTCTGACACACTCTGGAAACCTTGCTCTGGAAGTGCTCACAGTGTCACTTGAAAACTCAAAACACAGAAAACTGGAAAGTCTATCCCCAGAGCAGCTTCTGAGCCCCTCAGACAGCAGACATAGCTTTGGCTCTGTTTCCCAGAACGTCAATCAGCTTTAACATGTCCCAGACCCATCTTAGTCCAAAGACAAGCAGCTGGACAAGACTGTGAGGGGTTACAGAGGGAATACCTTACCTCCTGGATGTAAGTGATATCCCACACCCTCAGCTCACTGTCAGCACTCCCAGTGACCAGACGCTTCTCTTCGGATATCAAAGCCATCCCCCAAACCTGTCCAGAAGCACAATGTGAGGAATTGGCTTATGGCTCCTTTAACTATCATAACAGCAGCAGAGCATCTTTAATTCATTTATTTAAATGGCAACCAAGAAGAGACTGGATCTAGGCCAGGACCTCCTCCGGGGACATCTGTATTGGAATTGTCACCCACTGCATGCCGATGACAGCTCCTGGAAAGTTTGGATGTTTCTCATTTGCTCATCTCTAAAGCCTAATGACAAGCAAAATATATCACAGTGCCAGTTTACAACTCTTGAGAGCAGGGAAAGCACCAAGTGAGCCATGACATGTAATCCAAAGTCCCTCCAACCCCAACAGCTCCCACACATCCTCTTTACCTCAGTACGGTGTCCAACCAGAGTTTTGAAGCAGTGCTGGGTGTCCAGGTCCCACCATTTCACCAATGCATCTTTGCCACTGAAACAAATCAGAAAAACTCAAGACATGAGGAAAGACTGCCAGACCTCATGCGCTTAGAAAAGTGGTAGAAATAAAAAAAAGTAATAAAATCTACAACATGCCAGAACATTTCACAGAGCAGCTGCTCAGACACTGAATTTTGCAAGCTATGCAAAGACAAAGTATAGCAATACAAGGTGCTGCAAAAAGGTATCTAGCAAGTCATTGAAAACTGCTTCCTCCTCTGTATTCAGCAGCAAGTCCCAGTGTTACAGCCTCCCTTTTCACTTATTTAGGGTGAGAACAGTAAACGCAAAGCGCTGATCAATTCTAAAGCTGCCTCCAAAAATTCCTCTCCACATTTTCAACCTGTGCCATGCTTGTGCACAGACCAGGCTACAAGAAAAGCAGATGCCTTCATTTTGAGCAGTGATTTGGAGCTGCTCCTCCTAACAGAGAATTACAGCTGTTTCCATCCTTCTAAACCCGCACAGGATTAGACCTCCTTGAAAACACATTTCTGGCTGTAATATGCTACCCCAATGCTACAATAGCACCTGGCAAAAGTAATTTGAACATTTATACAGATTTTTTAGTACACCTGACAACAATTAATACTTTTTTTTTATTTTTGGTAACTTTGCTAGAGCCTATTTTCCTCAATAAGTTTCAACTAAATTAAAATATAAAACTTGTTGTTCCATTACTAAGCTCCCTCAGGACAAAAAAATATCTGATTACAAGTGATATTTATTGTTAATCCATCGCTTTTGTTACATAGGATCCAAAGGTACTTGTAAATTGGACAGATGGAAAAAATCACAAAAAAGTCTGTACACAAAGGACTGGAGTTAGCTGCTTGGGCAAAAAAGCAATCTAAAGCGCAAAGCAAAACTTTGCATCTTCAGAAAAACAGAGTAACATTTTTACTCTATTAATAAAAAAAAATAGAGAAGAATTCTTTATCTCAATTTAGTTACTGAGAGAATTAAGAAGCATTTCTAAAGTTCACCTGCAAAGACTGGAAATTGCATTAAAAAACAGGCATCATCTACCAAACCAACACAATATTACTTTTTCCATTTGAAACAACAAAAAAAGCACAAGAAACTTGTTATAATTTTTACACTGAACTAACTGCATGCACTTTTCTATTAGGCTATTAGATGACATATTAATAAATAAAAAATTATTGATGGAAATTTGAGCAAGAGAACCTTCTGTCAACCATTTATTTTTAAAGGGATACAGTCAACTAGCAGCTCATGTTGAATAACGAAAAAAACAACCCCCCAAAAAATCTATCATCTTTTAATTAATTCCTGTAATTACAGCCTACTAGGAAGCAATTTTTCTGTCACATTGCTGTGTGAATTACGCATACAGAAAGTCAGTCTGCTTAATTCTTCAAGATAAACAGCAAAAACGGTTACATGCATAATGAACACATTATTGCTATCCCTTGTTACAATAATTCTAAGTTGCTATATTTACCAGCAAGTTAACCCTTTTCCAAACACTATTTTTCAAGATAGCCTTTTCAGTTCTGCTTAACACATGTGGATTCAGGCACCAGATTTTTGAAACATGTGGACACAACCAAATCATATTCTAAGATGGTGGTGGGTCTGAGATATCACGAGTCGAGAAGGAAAATACAAATGGCGTGTAGCACCTGGGATGTCTAAATTGCAAGTAAAACCATGGCTGCTTTCCTGATCAACCACTATGCTTAGCCTGGCTCACCTGGTGACCAACAGGTTCTTCTCCTTCAAGAAAAGGACTTGAGTGACAGCATCCTTGTGTCCTCTCAGCCGGTACAGACCACTCTCATTGATGACATCCCACACGATGACATCTGTATCCTGTAACAGACAGAGTGTCTCCAAGGGACTGGCATTTGTCTCTGCAAAATGTCTACCTCTGCTATGAGATGGAAAAGGTTACCTGAGAGCAAGCTTTCTCACTCTGAATTTAAATATTAGGGATGATTAATACAAGTGACATTCCTTCCCCTGAGGTGCTTTCAGACCAACAGATGCACCTCCATCCTGCCTTCTGCTATTCCTGACTTCACAAGCTTCTCCACCTTTAACAGCTCTTCTAGTACCCCCCTCCTGCCCCAGAGTCTCCGCTGCTCTCCCAGCCCTGTGCTCCCCATCTCCATCGCTGTCTTGCAGCCCTAACTCCCCTCATTGACATCCTCTGGCTATAGGCAGAGGCCGCATAACCCACTTAAAATACCAAACATTTTAGTGCAGGTCAGCCTGCTCCACAGAGCATCTCTGTGAAAGGGCTGTCCACCAGATGTGCAACCCTCACCTTTGAGCCAGATACCAGCCGGCCACCCAGATGGTCATACTGCAGGGCTGTAACTGCAGCCTTGTGTCCATTGAAAGTGATATTCGCTTCTCCACTTAGGAGGCTGAAGACACGGATTGACCCATCTTCATACCCAACAGCCAAGTGCAACCCATCTGGAGAGGGACAGAGGCAACTGACCTCCTGCTTGAGACCCTTAAGGATAAGAACCTGCAATTTTTAGGAGACAAAACACATAGAATGTTGATATATGGCATGACAGAGCCAGATATTTACACAGCAGAAAGAATAGACTCTGCTCTTTTACTGAACCTCCAGCTGAGCGCTTCTGCCACTTTAGAAGTTCATTTTTCAGCTTCCTGTGACAAATACAGTGTCATTAGCCCCATTTTACATGGCAGACAGCAGCTAAAAGATTAGTAATTACTCATAATCAAACAGAGAACTGGTGTAGAATGAGCCCTGGAACTCAGATGCCCACATTTCTGCTCGTGCATTTTATGTGCCAGAGAGCAGGGAATGTTGTTTTGAGACTGAAGATTGAAAGCTTCTTCCTGACCCATCTTCCCTTGCTTGGCGTGTCTCAGGGCAGAGCTGCTTTTCTGGACTGCACAAGAACTTCAGAATGATAAAAAACATCACCAAAACAACATGACGGCAGTCACCACTCTAAGGGCTGTAAAGCAAATCCTGAATTCAGTTTGTAGCAGACAGTAGTATTTCAATGGTTTCAGAATCTCTCAGGAGGAAACACGTGGCAAAGTCCTTAAAGTTACAGCCCACAACCCCCCTACGGGATACAACTTTCACACGGGAAGCCCAGATCCACAGCCAAAACAGAAGCTCCACGACATCCCTGTTCCATCCCAGAACTTTCACACAGTGCTTGCTGCTGGTCGCCAGCTAAAAAGGGAATAGCTTTCCAGTCACCGTGGCAGCAACCACTCTTCCCCAACTGAGGTACCAAAGGCAAAATCTCAAAGGATCAACAGCGAGGTTCAGCCAAGGCGCACCCAGAGCCGCAGGCTCGCACCACACGCAAACCTCGAGGTGTGCTCAGACCACAGAGAGGGGGGGGGAAGCTGCGGAGGTGACACGTCCCTTAAAACGCAGCCCACTAGTACCAACAGCTCTGCTTCGGAGTCCAAACCC
>NW_009259718.1:2228191-2242435 GCF_000687185.1 Egretta garzetta | reverse complement strand
TGTCAGCCCCGCAGGGCCGCCGCTGCCGCTGGAGACCCTGGGCAACAAACTGGGGAGGAGGGGGGATATCCAGGAGGAGCTTCTGGGCATCGCTCTTCTTCTGTCTGTCTCTCACCCTCGTACTTAGGCCCCTATTTTGGGCTGCTCGTTGGGGGGAAGGCACCGTGTTAGAGGAGCTCTTGGGTGGAGCCGCTCTGACTGCTCGTACCTTCGTGTTCATTGCCTTTCTCCCAGCTCTTCGCGACAAAATTCTTATTTAGATGCTCTTGTGGCTGTCTTTGTCCTAGCGTCTGCCTTTATTACCCCTCAGTTTGGGTTTGGATGATTGGTTTGTTGTTTGGGTTTTTTTCCCCTAGCTAATGAATATTCTTCCTGATTCACATTTCAGAGTTACTGCTTGTGCATGCTGTAGTTTCAAAATTATAATTAATTATGAATTTGTGAAAAGGTTAAACAGTAGGTTTGTATGTGGCAAACAGAAGTTACTTATGTGAGTGTGTCTGTGCTGGCTTAATTCACTATTATGGTGTAGTAGTTACAATGAAAATGTAGTAGCCTAGGTGTTACATGCTGGCAGTTGAACAGTATGTTTCAGCAAGTTTGAGTCTTAATCTGGCAACCAGTGTCATCTCAGCCTTTTAAAAATAAAAGGTCAGATGGCAGAGTTCAGTCAGCAAGTTCATTGAGCCGAGCCAGTGTTCAAATTTACAACTTTGTTCTCTTTCTTGCAAAACCTATTTGGATTAAGGGGTTTTGTGCCTAAGTGCATGACTGTGAAAACTGAGCAACTGTAAAAAATGAGCAACTGTAAGTCTTATTTGCAGTACTTCAGAATTCATTGAACTGCAAGGGCTGTATGATTTGGGGGGAGGCAGAATCTTTCATTGGTTGGTTTGCAACAGGGTTTTTTTGCATTTAGGGGTTTGGGGGTTGCAGTGATTTGTAGGAAGTGTATTTTCTTTTGGTTTGGTTTTGGGGGGGGGCTTGTTTTGGTTTTTTAATATGACCTAGGGCTAGGCCAAAATCTCTGAAGGGATAGATTATACATACCCTGCTACAAATTTGCTCTTTGTTTAGATAAAGAAATAATTTTCCAAAGGACTAAGGTCCTTTCTACACTTGGAAATTTGTGTTCAGCATTTTCAAAATGCAAGATCGCAAGCCAGTTGGACCAATTTAGTAGAGAAGGTTTCTTCATCTTGCATTATTGGAAAGGATTTGTCTTCCTGCAAGTATTTTCATTGCATTTTTACATACAGATAACAAAACAGAAAGAGAAAGCGGTTGAGTTAGAAATCTCTTTTTCTGTTTTCTGATAGCTGTAATTGCATTGCAGTCTTGTGAAAGGTCTGGCTCCACAGGAATTACTTCTAGTGAACAGCTGGTGACCTGGTTTGATTTTCTTCCTTTAAAGCACCTGGAGGACTCCAGTGAGAATTGGAGTGTGAAAAGTTAGCGGGGGAAAGAAGTCACTGTTTCCATTCCATGGATCCCTTGGGTGCTCCTTCCCAGTTTGTGGATGTTGACAGTCTGCCAGGCTGGACTGATGCCTATGAGGCTAAGCAGCTGGACTCTCACCAAAATCCTGTTGAAAAAGCTCAAGTTGATGTTAGATCACCTTTTCCATACAGGAAAGACATCAATGCAAAAATAATTTTATGGTAAGTTCCATATGGCTCTGGTGTGTTTGTCATCACTTCTCCATTTACTGTGGGATCCCATTGCCTCATACAACAATCACTGCTGTAGAATAGAGCCTTCAAGTCCCCTTTTCTTGAATCAAACATTACAGGTCCAGGAAGAAAATATTCCTTTTGTTCACTGTAAATCTGCAAGTCTGAGACTTGCTCCGCCATAGGTTATATATTGCATCTTCATAGGCATTCCTTAATGCAGCAGACTGGAGCTGTACTTCCTACTGTATGCTTGATATCAAAACCTAATTGGGCACTTTGATAGAATTTTTTAAATTTAAAACCAATATCCTTGCTGTCTACTAGCTTTTTTCTTTCTTTGCTGGCTTTAGTCTGCTTTCACTTTTCTTGTTTAGAGCAGTATTTCTTTCTTTCATGTGGTTCTTGTGGCTTGCTTTGGGCTTTTTTTTTTCCCCCCATCCCCCTCCTTTCTCTGTCTCCATTCTGTGTTCCGTCGCCATGGTTTTCTACCAAAATTTATTGAAAACTATAGTGTGCTGAGGTCAACTTACTCCATCAGTTTTTCTTTCTTGTAACTCGAATACTTGAACCTGCTCTCTAGATGAGAAACTCTTTGTTAATATGAAGAGAGAAGGATTTCTCAGGTCCGCAGATTCAGGGATCAGCATGAACCTCTTTTGAGTTCATACATGCAGGAAATGGGACTGTTCATGGATTTCCTGAACCTGATTAAGTAAAGAAAGAGAAATGTGAAAGATTAAACATCTCTGATGACTTGGGCATGGGTATAATAAATGTGTGCAATTTAAATCATTATTTGAATCTCTCCTTGTGCATGGAAATCTTTATTTCTCTTTCTATGCTTTTTGATCCCAAAATCTCTAATGGCTGCTGCTGCGACAAAAAACAGGTCAGAGTTCTGCTACTCCATTGTCTCTTGTGTATCTTCTGCATGTCTGATCCTTGAACAGCAGAATCAACATGATCAAATTGTGGGTTCACATTTCACAACAAAAGCAATGAAAACTTGTCTATCTGCAGTGTCACTCTAGATTCTTAGTGGTCTGAGGAAGAACAGCAACAGTAAGTTGCCTTGAATAGTGTGTATGCAAACTGAAAAAAGTACATTGAAAAAATTGTTGAAGTTTTCCAAGTAACATACCACAACGGCTATCCTCTTATCTCCAGGAGAGAATGCATATTTTTTTGGGAACACGTTGCACACTGCTTCATATGTTCTGCTAGTTAAAGTGCCCTACACACAAATACAACACTGTATTTTCTACATACATCACTAAGTTACTGTTGAGGCTGGGAGTTTTTAAGGAAATGGTGGGTTACGTGCAATCTTTCTTCATCAGTTAGAGGCAAAGGATGATTCTGCATGGTGAGCACATCAGGGTCCTCTACACTGTGTGGGCACTGGAGTACTGTTAATGCTTTTCCTTTAACCTGGCATTTCCTTGCTTGTCAGCGCTTATTTGAGAATATCCTGCTTAATCTTACATTTAGCCTGCAATAAACTGTTCCCTTGTTTCCTCAGGAAAGGAGATGTAGCATTACTGAACTGCACAGCCATAGTGAATACCAGTAATGAGTCTCTCACTGATAAGAATCCAGTATCTGAAAGCATATTCATGCATGCTGGGCCTGACCTAAGGGATGAACTCCAGAAGCTCAAAGGTAAGTAAGTAGCTGGAGACATTTTTATCTTATTGAAATTTACTGCCCTTGCATAGTACAAAGCATCAGGATTTGGGCATAAACTAAAGTCAAGGTATAGCTGCTTCCCCCGATGCCCCCCCCAACATTAACATCTGGTGTTAATGTGAAATTAAATGGAGGAGAAGCATGCCAATCAAGTCTCTTATTTTTGTTGTTCAGGTTACAGATCATTGAAAATCTGTGGCAGATATTAAAGTTGCTGAGCCCTTACTTTGCAATACAATAATTCTCATTGTTATCTGAAGCCACTTTGAGTAGTTAGCTTATCAGGGCTTTTACTTGAGGGACCAGTCTTGCACATCTTCAGATTTTGTTCTTATCCTGTTCAGTGTGTATACACTGTGGAAGACAGGAACTGAAGTTCACCAGCGCAGAAATTAAGTGGATTCTAATATACGCTTTGTGTATCCTCTTTCAGGCTATTAATGTACACACAGTGTCTTTCAGGAAACTATGGCAATAATGGATGGATTGAGAAGACAGTGCATGTCTAAATAAAAGTCTTAGTGACTACTTAAATTGTTGAGTTAATTTGCCTCTTCTGCACAACAGAAGGCTTTATTAGAAAGTTACAAGACCGTCCCTAATGGAAGGTTGTTCTGGAAATGGGCAAGATTTACTTACTTTACCTAGATTCTTTATTAACAGGGTTTATGTTTGATAATGAAACTCACAAATGCTCAGCTTTATTTCCAGTCCCTGTTAGATGAAGACTTCCCTTATTTTGTGTGTGAAAAACAAAGAGTTGAGTTATCCAAGGTTATACAGAAGCCTGATATAGTTTGCAGTTAAGAATTCGTATTTCTAATAATTATGGTACACAGCTGAATTTTGAGACCCAACTGATCCCTGAGTAGTATTGCTCTATCTCCTTATCATGTAGTTACAAAATGGATAGAAGAGCCATATTTCTAATACAGATTCTCAGTAGCTTAAACTACAATTGAATAGACATCCTCTGTTTTTCATAAAATCATATTTTGCTGATTCAGCTTGCTTTTTGTGGGTAATCTGGAAGTAAAGCAGGAGGAAGAGTAACCACTTCAGAGAAAAGGGAAAAGTCAGTGTGTCCTTCTGGTGGAAACAACTGTGAAATACAGCAGATGTTATAGAATAGTTAGGACCCTGCTATGTATGCCAGAACTCTTCTAAAATAAGCTTAGGTTTCTTGTGTGCACCATGAGGTGGGATCAAGTAGTCCTTAAACTTTGAGATCTATCAGCTCCATAGTGAGTTATTTGTAAAAGTTGGGCTTAGCTTCTTAACTCAGCACGGTAAGAGGGGAATTTATGTGTAGTTTTGCATCCTTCACCCCTGTGATGACACTGATCTCTGTAATGCATTCTGCAGGTTCACGACTCCCTATACATGATGGTTTCCTTTTAATCTTGTGAGAAGAACTTTTCAGAAATCTGTTCTTTTGTGAGACTACTGGTGTGTTGCATGAGGGAGGAAAGAGAGGCTGGGTTACAGCTTGGGCTTTTGTGTGTTTGTCCTTAATGTGTCCCTGTGTTTGTCCCTTAATGTTTGTCATGGTAGCAGAAGTGGAAGGAGGCTTAGTTAAGAAATTAGGCAGAAGTGACAAGACTCAAACTCCTTTTGTGCTCTTTCCCATTTAAATTTGAACTTTTTTCATAGGAGAATGTTCTTGGGAAGAAGTGAGAAAGTATGGTCTTTGCTTTAAAGCTGTAAAATGGATGCAGTGGTTCAGTTAGTTCTCTCCTTTATTCCTACTGCTTGGTGTATGTTCGTATTTCAGACCCCAAGAAAAATCACTGTCTTAAAGCATGTGACGTGCTGACCTTTCAAAGGTCTGTGCTTTCTTGAAGGCTTAGCTAACTTGTGCATTCCTGGGAACAGTGTGTAGTTTTGATTAACACAGAAATACTACAGCCAAGGGTCCAGGCTTGCAAATGAAGTGCTATTGATATATGCTTGCCTATCACCACATACTTGTTGCAGTCAAATAAAGACCTTCTGTAATAGCAATGCACAGTAGTCTTCCAACTTCAGTGAGACTTTTTCTCCACTGCACATTGTATATGGAGGATTTAGACTTTCCATTTTAAACTTGAAGAGAAGCTGATCTAATGTTTGAAATCTCATTGGATGAAAAATAAGATCTTGACTTAGTTCCCAGTTTTGTCGCAGACCTTGACCTGTGCAGCTCACTCTACTAGCTCACCTCATCCTGTACCTTAAAATAGGAATAATACTTGTTGCTCATTTTAGTTTTATAAATTTTGTAGAGATCTCCAGATAGAAGGCATTTGGAAGTACTAAGTGTGATGTAAGGGTAGTTAGAGGTTACTGATGCTACATCTGGTTGTCTGAATTTGTTAGTTTCCCTACTGAATTCACAACTATACCTCAGTCAAGCTTTGTTCTTTTTCATGAGATAGTTTTTACAGCAGGCCTTTGCTTGCTCTTTTCAAGTTGTGTGACTTGGGTGGACATCAACTTGACATCTGAATTGTGGTGGGTTGACCTTGGTTGGATGCCAGGTGCCACCAAGCAGCTCTGTTACTCTCCCCCTCAGCAGGATGGGGTGACGGGGAGAAAATGAGATGGGGGAGGAGGAAAGCTCGTGGGTCAAGATAAGAGCAGTTTAATAAAAGCAAAAGCAAAGGCCATGTACAGAAGCAAAAGGAAAACAAAGATTTGATTCTATACTTCCCATCAGCAGGCGATGTCCAGCCACGTCCTGGGAAGCAGGGCTTCAGTACACGTAGCCATTGCTCCGGAACGCAAGCATCATAAATAACAAATGCCCCCACTTCCTCCTCCTTTCTCTTAGCTTTTATTGCTGAGCAGTGGTCATATGGTATGGAATATCCCTTTGGGCAGTTCAGGTCAGCTGTCCTGGCTATGTCCCCTCCCAAGCTCTTGCCCACACCCAGCCTACTGGTGAGGGGGGGAAATGTTGGAGGGGCAGCCTTGATGCTGTGCAGCACTGCTCAGCAGTGCCAAAACACTGGTGTGTTACCAACACCTTTCTAGCTACCAGTGCAAAGCATAGCACTATGAGGGCTGCTATGGGGAAGATTAACTCCGTCTCAGTCAGACCCAATACAGTGATATATATTTAGTGTTTTGGTTTTAGCCTATACTTTTTACATACTGTGCTTATTTAGTTGCTCTCGTGTGCTGAGGTGTCTTAGAGGATGTGCAGTAATTCAGAAGAGTATGCCTAGCTTTAGTATGCTGTTACATTCCTTCTGATTAACCCAGAAGAAATAAGGTGGGGGTCTATAGAAGCTAATTATGTGATTTACTGGATCAAAAAGTTTACAAGATGTTGGCTTAAAGGCAATATGTTGTTGCCGTTAAAAAGACATGCTTAAAGTTTTGCTTAAGAGAGATTCTCGATCTGGAATGTCTCTTGCCATAAAATATGCTTTCACACATGCTGATAGCCTGCCTGAGCACCACAAGGAACAGAGTGGAGTGGGAGAGGTGAATGCTCCTATTCAGTGGGAGGCTTCATGATTGACTCAAGCCAAGCTACTGCAGTGCTGCTGCCAGAAGGGTGGTCGCAGCCGCTTGTTCACGTCTCGTTCCTTTTTGTGGGCACTAGCAACCCAAAAGATCACGTTGCAAGCTAATCCAGTGAAAATACTAGTTCTTGGACAGATCAGAAAGCTGAAGTGCAGCTGTACAAGCAGAAGGAAGAAGGTGGAAAATACTGGTCTTTGAGGGGAGGGAAAGATAAAGATTCTTCAGCTGTCCAGAACTGGAGTAGACTAGATTTGGATGAAGAAGGGGAGAGTTAGCAGGTTTTTCTTCCAGGTGCCAAATTAAAAACAGACTTCAAACACAGTAGCTGCCTCTGGATTTTTCATTATCAGATATGTATTGATAAACTGAAGGGAATAGAGAGGTCCATGGATGTCATCAAGGGTTCTGACAGTTTTCCCTTGCGGAAAATTACAGGAATTAAGTATGTGTAACTTGCAGGGGATAGCCAAAGAGCAGTCAAAACCAAAAGAGGTAAAGATATAAAGTATGCTAGCATGCAGTAAATGATCCTAGAGTATGTAACTGGAGGGTGCTGTGAACAGAACAATTAAATGTGTTGCTTGAACTTCCTTTTCTGTGAGACTAGACACCTAGTCTGTCAAGAAAGTGTGAGCTCCATGAGAGAATCATACTTCTGCCTTGTGGTCACGAAGAAACTTGCAAAACAAAGCAAGCTACCTTGTTCTGGGAGCATAGGTGAAAGAAGTGTTGATTATTTAATAGCCCTGCCAACAGCTGGTGGGTTTGAATAAGGAGACTTGTAGTCCTTTTATCCAAAAAGCAATCCCCCCCAAACCAAGTTGTTAAATTCAGAAGGACTTTTTATTGCTGGTTGTATGTTCTCTGCATGTTGTTAATTCATTTCTCTCTTTGGTGCTCTATATAGCATAGTAAGCACTGCAGTTAAGATAGCATTTCTAGCAATTTCTGGTTTGTCCTTATATGCATAGCTTTAAAATTGAGAGGAATGATTACAGCTCTCACCACCTCAACCTGATTAGGTGATACTAAGCAGCTGTTATGAGATAGAATGCTATCCTTAATGTTTGATGTGTAAACCAGTGACTTCTACATGTGGAGTTGTCCAACTCTGGAGGAAGTCAAGGGCTTGAATGTTTCTAGCTTTCTTATTATGACATTGGCATTTATCCCTGTGTTTATTTTTTCAGGGTGCAGGACAGGCGAGGCTAAACTCACCAAAGGATTTAATTTGGCTGCACGTTTCATCATTCACACAGTGGGACCCAAATACAAAAGTCGGTATCGCACAGCAGCCGAGAGTTCTCTCTACAGCTGTTACCGCAATGTCCTGCAGCTTGCGAAGTAAGCACACAACAGCTTGACATGAGGGTTTGCCATCTGTGGCACATCTGTTCTAGACACTCAGGTCTGCCCAGAGGCCAAATGGCTGTGAATATCTTCTCCAGTATACTGGATTTGGTTAAGGACACGAGAAAATTAGTGGCTTCATGGTATACTTCATGCCTTTTGTTATCAGTGTTGCGGCATAGATAAAATGTGCAGAGAGATCTGAGCTGGTTCAAGTCCTGAAACAGTGTAGCTACTGCTGTGCAGCATTCAGTTACTCAGAGGAGAAGCAGCATTGATAATTGCGTTGGGTTCCGTGCTGCAAAAAGCTTTACATGAGTTTGCTCAAGCAGTGACTTCATGTGACATGATCTGATTGCTGTATCAGTTCATATATTTGGGCTCACTGCCTTCGTACAACAGCCATCTAAAATTCCGAGTCAGAGTGCAAGGCTATTTCTAAATCCATGGTTGCTGCAGATGGGTTTGTAATTTTTCCTCTTTCCTCTGTGGTATTTTCTATTTCCTCTTAGCTAACAGGTTTTTTTCTTTCCACTTGTCTGTATTCTTTCCTGTATTCTGTTCTTCTGCCACGATGGCTTGTTGTAACGGTAGCAGTCACAAGGAATACCTGAACAAGAGCAATGTCAGAAAATACACTTAACAATTTCTTAGGGTTGGGAAGATCAATTCTTCTAGGTCTGGACTGTGCAACAGTAACTGTTTCATAATCAAGATTACAGTTACGGTTTCTGGTATGTGCCAGTTTTGTTCTGCCTCAGAAGTAACAAGCAAAGTCAGGTCTGGATTGAAACATGTTAAAAATTCTAATAATTCTGCTTACTGAATTCTGAGTGCCTTTCAGTCAATCTAGTCTCTAGAGTAACTTTTGACACTTGTGAAATTGTCTACCAACTCTGAGCTTGCTTAAACTACTCTGATGACTGTTAGCAACACCTCTGCTTTACTCTTCTAAAAATGTGGCTCTCTGCTGGAAGCATCGTACTGATCTTAAAGTATGTATCACTCCAGGCTGATAACTATCTAATCATACCTAGGATTGAGTAAGCCACCTCAGTCTGTGCCCAGACCTCTAACAAAACAAGTGATCAGGTGGAGGAATAGGAGAATGTTTGCAATAAAGAGCACCTTCTTTTCCCCTCCTTCTCCTTACTGTCAATTCTATATGGGAAGGAAAGTATTTTCAAAAGCATTGCAAGGAGCTTGAGGGAAGAACTACTTCATTCAGGGTATGAGAAACTGCAGGAACAACGTAGCAGAGGTAGAAGGAGAAATCTGAGAACAAACAGAAGAGGAAACTGTGGAATCATTAATGGTTCCCTCTTTCTCTGCTTAGTGATGGTATGTATGCATCTTGCCAGGAAGGAATCCTTCTGCACAAACCTGAAAGAGGATTGCTGCTGCATAGAGGGAGGGGAAAAAAAGTACTGGTGTTATCTACTGTACTGACAGACATTTGTTCTCATCTGACCTTCTATTCATCTGGTTTTCTTTTTCTGGATTTCAGGGAACAGGCAATGTGCTCTGTAGGATTTTGTGTCATTAACTCTCTGAAAAGATGCTACCCCTTGGAGGATGCAACCCACATAGCACTGCGTAAGTTTGTTGGAGAGTGATGTAAAATGGATGGCAGTATTCAGCAGATCACTTACCCTGACAGACTGCTGTTGATATGGGGAAACCTGTTTTTACGGGGCTGTAGTTTGTTAGAGGCTATAAAAAGGCAAGGCCTTCCATGGTTGATCAGGAAATGGAGGATAAAAACAAATGAACCTTCCTCTGAGCAGTCATCAGTAAAGATCCATGGGAATCTGTGCTGGAACTTGTAGTCTTCAATGTATTCGTTAATAACCTGGAAAAGATGCTGAACAGTGAGGTGAGAGAGGTTTCTGGTAATAAAAGATTGTTCAGAATAGAAAAGATGAGGGCTTACTGTGAACAGCTGTAGATGGACCTCAAGCACCAGGGTAAATTTCATCTGTCATTTTAGTGTCATCAGCATATCCAAATGTAAAGTGATATTCTTCCCCCACTGACCCACCCCTGTATGCTTCTGCCTTCACATGCAAAATGATGGGCTAATCCTAGGGAGCAAAATCTTGAGTTTATAACAGTTCCATGAAAACAACAGCTCACTGGAGTTCAAAGCAGCAAGCTAAAAAAGACACAACAAAATTAAGAATGTTATCCTATAGGTGGTTTGTCCACCCTTTAAAGCTTAACATTCAAAAATAATATAGTAGAACAAGAAGTTGAGGAGGTCAGCAAGAAATAACTAAGTAAAATAAAGTGTTTTTCAGACAGAGAATTTGAAAAGAGTGTGACAGATGTCTCTAAACCCATGAGTGGTATGGTAACGGTGAATAGGAATCAGCTGTTCACTGTCTTCCAAAATAAGAACCTTCAAACAATTTTAGTATGAATCAAGTTCAGAACAAAGAAGGGGAAATAGTTCTTCATGTTTACACTATTTGTTTTATAAAACTTCTTACCAAAAAGTATTGTAGATGCTAAAAGTTTTCAAACTTGTTTGGATTCAAGTGGAAACTGTATTAAAGAAAAAAAAAGGTTACTAAAAACAAATCAGAAAATTTCCTTGGCTGAAAATACTTAAAGAATAGAAAAATGCTCAGACAAGAATATTATATACTTGCCTGGTTCTTGCTTTTCCCTTTTCTCTTAACTTTTTAATTTCTATTGACCTGCTTTCCACCACCCAGTCCCTCGACCTTCCTGCATGGTACTCCTGCACAACAGGGAAGTTGTTACAGGGGGAAGGAGTGGGTTTTTCTCTTGATGTGCAAGCCAACTGGAGAAATCTTTCTTACCCTCTGCTTAGCAGAGGTGCTGACACTGGAGAAACATATTAGTCCATTGTTTTTTCTGCTACCTGCCTGTTGAGTGAGACATCTTAAAACACCTGTTCACATAGGTTCAGAAAACTATTTGCTGTGGAACCGCACAACTGCGTTTGTCCTGTAAAGTAGTGTTGCAGGTCAACCCAATTACACATGAATTTCTGTATTTGAAAACAGCTCTTTTTTTTTTTTCTTTTTCCCTCTGAACTGCTGTTTCTTAAAGAACTCTCGCTAATATATTCTCTGTAGAGTAGACTTCTTTCCTTTATTGCTCTTTTCTGTTATCTCTGTAGGGCTATATGTTACTTGATAAAATACTGCTAGACCAACCTATTTCTTTGGATACTCTCTCTCGGCAGCCTGACAGTAAAGCACTTGAAAACCCTGGCATGTGTCAAGATTATTGTGGCTCAAGGACCTCGTCTGCACAAGGACATGTGTGACTGGCAGCTTGGTTACAAAACACTACTTTTCTCCTCAGCTACCAATGTTTAGGGACTTGACTGTGTCCTTGGATTATGCTAAAGCTTTGGGGGAGTCCAAAACAAGTAATAGAGGAAATAATTTATCTCATGACCTACAAATAAAACTTTTATATGCCTCTTTGTCATAGCTGATCCCAGAGGTTTTGTGTGGCTGACTCTGCCTTGCACCAGCTTCTGCTGTGGCTTGCTTATCATCTTGCTTTCCTGATAACTCAGGGCACAATGACTTATTCTAGGAATACCTGGTTTTGGCAGTTTGTGCAGATGTCTGTAAAGGAAGGCTTTGGCTTGTTTTTGCAGGGCCATAGAATCACATTCCACAGACTGAGGAATACCTATTAAGCTAAAATCAGAGAGAGGCTTCTTCTCTTTTTGTTGTATCCATCTCTAAAGTGAGAAGTGGGAGAGAGTGCAGATGGAACTTCCAATGTGGCCAATAACCCATTTGGTGTCTTAAACTGCCATTTAATCCACGCTTGCATACAGCCATTCTGCACTCTGACTTCCTCACTTGTAGTTGTGTGTGTAAACTTCTCCTCCTGTTTTGCTAACTACATTTGATCTTCTTTCCTGCAGGCACAGTTAGAAGGTTCCTGGAGATTCATGGAGAGACTCTGGAGAAGGTGGTGTTTGCAGTCTCTGAGGTTGAAGAGGTATCTCCTTGATGTTCATTCCACCAAAATTCATGGGCATGTTTGATCTTCTCTGGAGCAGTATTAACTCCTGCATTGTAGAGCTGGAGTCATATTTCCATAGACTTCTGGTCCCACAGCGTCCTTCTGTCTCCTACTAGCGTAGCATCTTTTCCAGTACTGTTTATGCTCTTAAAAGTCACTATGGACATGTTCAGAATCTTTCCACTTGTGGCTTCTATGTTCCTGAGCCGTGAACAGGAACCAGTACTAGAGGTTATAGCATGCGGTTGTGCTGGATGGCATCTGCCAGCCAGAAGGGAAATTCCTCACACAAGATTTCCTTCCTTACACAATGCTGCTTCCTTTGTGCATTAAAAAGGCCAGTTTAGCATACCCACAGATCACCTACAAACATCTTAAACATTGCTTGCTGCTAATTGAAATAACGAGTTTGGCATTTTAACGATCTCTGTTCAGTCAGATGGTAGCAGTTTGACTTCTCTTGTGTATCGGACCTGCTAATGGCTGTTCCTGGGCAGAACACCCACACTGTGTTCAGGTTCTGTGGCACCTGGATGAGGAAAATAAGTAACTTGTTGAGGGTTCTAAAACTGCTATTCAGTTGGAGAGAACACATGAAGTATTATAATGTTCAGTAGAGATTTTCACTATTTTCCTCCGTGTGGGGAGGGATTCTCTTAGTTGTTGCTTTTTCTTTTTTCCCAGTCAGATCACTAAAGGTGATGTGTGTAGTGGTGCCTTTGCTGAAGTCTGTCATTCATGCATATTGTAACTTCATTACAAAACTAAAGTATCTGCAATCTACCTGAGTTCATGCAGATTAAAGCAGAGTCCTCTCAAGATCATTTGCCAGTGTGGCAAAAAAAAAGTTAACCTTTATCAAGGTTACCTGCCTTTATTGCCAGGTAGCAGCCCAGAATAAGCCATTGAGGGAAGTGGTACTTTGCCTCCTAACTTCTGAGAAGATCCCTGCTACAGGGACAGGTGTTACTTAACTGAAGAGCAAGGATGCGTGATAGACCTTCACGCATTTTTCTTATTTGTAGGCCACTTACCAGAAGTTGCTGCCTCTGTATTTTCCAAGATCCTTGGAAGAAGAGATACAATCCTTGCCTTACCTCCCTGCAGATATTGGCAATGCAGAAGGGGAGCCTGTAGTACCAGAGCGGCAGATCAGGATTACTGAAAAGCCGGGTGTTCCAGATGGTGAGTTCTTTACTGAACCTTGGAATAAGTATTTTTGTGTGCAAGTCAATGGCAAAACAGAAAAGGCACGTGGCAAGCAAAGAGATGTCTTCCCACCTCACCCAAGGCAGGCTGTGATGAAGAGAGTTATCAAGCTGGTTCGTTGGCTTCATGTGTTCCACAGCGGTAACTTCTGCTTTCTGCCTCATCGTGTAGAGTGGTGTGCTTAGAGGATGTGGTAGAGCTGTTGTTCTTTGCCTTTCCTGGGGGGAGAGGTAGGGTAGCTCATGCCCTTTGCAATTTTTCTCCCAGGGTGAAGAGGAACTTTGCAGGTCTTTTGCAGAATCTCATACAGCCCCTAACTGAAAAAGACCATTCTTGTTGATGACTACCTTATGCATTAGTCAAATGTTGCTTATGTATTAACAAATGTTGTCTCAAATAATAAGGTTCTGTTGATGCAGCATGTGCACCAAACTAGTAGATGCTCAATGAAAACTGGCAGAAACTCCCTCAAAGACAGAGGAACAGATCAACCCAGAGATCAGTGTTTGGGAAATGGCTGTCAAAGCTCAGTGAAAAGAAGTCTATTTGTAAAGACGTTGCTTAGATGTCAGGGTTGAGGAGGTGAGATGGGTAGGAAAACAATTTAATGTATCAGTAGGCATAGCTAGCATGTTCTGCCTTATTTATTAAGCAGTGCTGTGAAAGTTTTACACTTTAGGTGAAGCCTCAAACCTTCAAAAGCAGATAACTTGGAATGGGTTTCAAAGGTTTTCTACTTCTACATGGACGGCTGGGATAAGGCTGAATATGCAGTGAGGATACAGAC
>NW_009259718.1:2208617-2228174 GCF_000687185.1 Egretta garzetta | reverse complement strand
CTCCAATTTTTTTTTTTTCCCCTGTCCAAACTGCTGGTTAGAGTGGTATTTGCAGCTGTGTCTGATCAGTGTGAGGCATTCAACCACTAGCTAATAATTGGTAAAATTACTGGTTTTGCATATGTAGGAGCAAATGGATATAGTGGAGTCCTGCACTTTTGTCCCATTGCTACTACAGCATGTCACACTAAAACTGGGAAACTTGATTCCCATCCAGATTGCCCAGAGAGGTAGTGCTAGAAGCCTTAGCAAGATTCCTTGATGACATCAAGTTCAGTGGAGCATTCTGTGATTGTCACCAGCAAGTGAGCCTGTGCTCTTGTGCTTCATCGCACAGTCATGATGTAAACAATACTATGAAAATATTCAAACTCGGGTTACCACCAGCTCTACGGCATCTGTTCAAGCAGTGTCAATGATACAAAAAGAAGTGAGCCCTTTCTACAGAACAGCTTCTGAACTGAGTAAATCTGCAGCATCTGTCCTTCTGCATACTTATTTTTCTCCCTGTGACAAGTAGGACAACCGTAAAGCCCAAGTCTCTCCAGACCTTATTTTCTGAGGGAGTTAACCATTATCCCTTTATTACAAGTTGATGACAAGGACTTACCCAGTTAGTTTCCAGGCAAACCAACATTCTAAGGGAGTCTGTAGTTATTGATCACATGTCATAATCTCAGTGGTACTGGTGGCGTAACAGAAACATGTCATGGTACATTATGGGTTTTTGTTAGTTTGTAGCATGACAACTGGGTTGGCTCACTGAGATATATAGCAATTCATCAGCAGCATTGCTGTCTTGTACACAGCTTGAACATTTTACACTGCCTTTGTTTCTACTGCAGATGCTTCAGATGAAGAGGGTCTGGAGGCAGATTTGTCTTTCATTGGTTCCCATGCTTTTGCCCGCATGGAGGGAGATGTTGATAAACAGAGACGCCTCATTCTTCAGGGACAGTTGTCAGAAGCAGCACTGCAAAAACAGCATCAGAGGAAGTGAGCATTTCCTTGTTGGTGTGAATGTTTTGTGTTAGTTAGCTGTTCAGAGGACCAACCCTTGTCTGTAAGGACCAACCTTGTTATCTGTAAAGCCTAATCTTCTGGCAAGGAAATACAGATAAAGCCTGGTGTCACCCTGGATTGCTGTGGTAGCCTCTTTGGCCTGATGGGTGAAAGAAGGGGGGGAGTAGGAGGAAAAGAGAAGCTAGTGATGAACCCACTAGCATACCCAGTGCATCCGACCAGCTGCCTTATCCCTTTGCCACAAGATGTCACTGTTTTGTCACCGCTTTTTGTAGTGGGGTCACCTGCTTTCAGTACTGCCCACTTGCTCCTGAGGGCTCTGGGCAGATAGCAAAACATTTTTCTTCCATCTTTCAAAACAGAAAGATGAATGAATGCTGAGGCTTTTTTCCTCCTCCCTGTCCCCAGCTAACCCTAATGTGCATGATCACTTTCTTATAAGCCAGTTCCACACTGGAGTCCTCTTGAGGCAGGACGCTTGGCTTGTTCTGTCAGATGAAGCATTAAGTTGTTCACCATTCAAAGAGGGGAAAAAAACCTCCATGTGTGACACTGGTTGCTGTGTAGTTGTGTTCGACTTCTAGACTTTTTAAAGAAATTTTCTATTTTATTTCTATTTTTTTAAACACTGAGGTATCTAAATGGAAAAAACTGAGATCTTTTCAGCCCAAATGCAAAGCCACTGTAGTTACTAGTTGGTGCGTATTCATTGCCCTACTGAAAATCACTAGGTATGCAACTAAGACACTCAAATATTTTTCTTCTTTTTTCTTTCCCCCAAGTACTACTTTAACAACTTGATACTTGCTCCATAGGTCAGAAAACCACAACATTAGAGAGAGGGCTTAGTCAGAAAGAGTTTATTTTGTCCTTCCCTTCCCATATACTTCTTCAGGCTTCTAATGCTAATCCAAAGGGGGATTAGATCTGACCAGATGTTTTTAATTTTCTAGTTATAATCGCTGGCTGTGTCAGGCAAGAGCTGAAGACCTCTCTGATATTGCTTCTCTTAAAGCCTTGTATCAGACAGGTAAGTTGAGAGTACCAATGACTGAGGTATATTGTCTTAAAGTAAAATACAAAATAAAAATACGGTATTTTCTTTGGACATGAGTATATAAATCATGTTATTAAGTTAGAAGTCTGGCCAAGAACTAGGCAACACCTCTGCAGTAAAGCAGGAATTCTCTCTTGATTGTATTTGAAAGACTGTGTGGTAAACTTCCAGACTGCTCGGCTTTAACAATCTGAGGGTACGTGCGTATCCTGAATTATCTGTAGCTTTAGATGTAAATCAGTAGTGTTAGATTAAGCCAGTGCATAAGGTGCTCTGTATGAGATAATCCAGACCAAAAGAAGAACTATCTCCACCCTTTTGTTACAAAGAAATGAATGTTGCTTTCAGATGATTAGTGTAGAGAATAAGCAGTTAGCAAAGCAATTTTTAATACAGCTTTCTGGAACAAAATATCTTGCTTTATTTCTCTCAGGTTAGGTATGTGTTGCTCTCCTCTCTTGTGTGTCTCATAGTACTAATGGCCAAGTACCACGGGCAGCACATCTTGCAACCTTGAGCTCGGTAGATGGGGAGATTAGGAAGAGATTCAAAAACCTAATGGCGAGTTCAGTGAAAGAAGATAGCTGCAAGGTCCTTGCAGCCTGGGAAGCAGAGATGTGGAACCTGTACTCTTCAGTTCACTTTTACTCTTTAGGTAGCATCATACTCAGATGTAAAAACTTGCCATAGTCCCAGTGGCTTATTGCTGCTTTGCACCATGACAGGAAAGAACAGGCGAGTAGTCAGGCTCTCAAAAGCATAGCTGTGTTTCTGCAGAGAAGGTCTGTTTAGCGCTTAGACTGATACCTCTGGCCTCCTGAAAATGCAGATACTTACCTTATTCTTCATGGAAATACCAAGGCTCTGTGAAACTTTATACTTGTAGCTGAAATTTTAAATTCTCTTGTTTGCCTTAGACAAGGCCCTGTGGGCTGCGGGAGGTCCATAAGGCATGCTTTGGGAAACTGTGCATTAGATTTCAGAACTTGGTTATTAGGAAGAAGCTTGCTTGGTGGCAGAACTGCAAGTGAAGTTTTTTGGTTGGTTTTTTTTTTTTTTTTTTTTTTAAATAAAAACCATGTTATTACTTGAGATTTAGGTAAATGTGGAGTACAAAGACAACATAAAATTGCAGTCCTTAGACCTAAGTTTCTCAGATATGATGCACCCTTTTTTGGATCAGAATAGCCACTGGTATAGTGAGAACAGTAACTCTAAGTGTATTTATTCTGTTTTTAAGATGGAAACTGGATGCGTTGCAAAAACTGAGCTGTGGCTAGTTCTCCCTGATTTGAAAGGGACCAACTCCAAAACCTAGCATGACTGAGAGAAGTTTAGAGACATATTTTTTTCTTTCTCTTGTAGGTGTAGATAACTGTGGCCGCACAGTGATGGTGGTGGTTGGAAGGAATATCCCTGTAACATTGATAGACATGGAAAAGGTAAGGCTTTGTAAAACTAGAGTTGTGTAGGTTGGGTATGGATGTTCAGGATGTAAAGAGTGATTATAAGAGTAATTCAGCATTAATACTAGAAACATTATCTGTAGAAGACTTAAAAGAGATTAAATAGAAACTTTTTATAGGCAGATAAATATGTATTCCCTTACAAAGCTTTGTATGTGTTGTGGTGGCTTTTTTCATGGAGTAACTGGGCTGTTTTTGGAAAAACAGGCCTAACATGAACTCCTGTTTCTTCTCAAGAAGAAAGAGCTTGCCCTGCTTCTGTTAACTGCCAAGACATGAAGAGTGAAATGTAACAAGTCAATTTCATTTTTCATGGAAACAGCAAGAATTTATTGCCATCTGTGAGATCAGCTAGGCAAAAAAAAAAAGACCCCTAAGTTATTACAGTCAAGTTGAAGACTTGGAATGTTCACCTTGCTTTTGTAGCTGAAACATAAGCCACCCAGCCTCATGATTCCTGAGTTGTGAATGAATTAAAGGAAGCATATTAAGGTGTAATGCAGCTGTGAAAGAGTTCTTTACAAATATAAATTTCACTTCTTTCTGTCTCAGGCTCTTCTGTATTTCATCCATGTCATGGATCATATTGCAGTGAAAGAATATGTCCTGGTGTACTTCCATACGCTCACAAATGATTACAATCAACTAGACTCTAATTTCTTGAAGAAACTCTATGATGTTGTTGATGCCAAGTGAGTGTCAATAGAAAAAGAACCCCTTCTGGTCTTCCTCTCTGCTGTGCAAATATTTGTCATTCCCTGTAGCTGGTTTCCCATTTATCTGTGAAAGAGTTCTGCTAGGACAAAGACCTAAATAAATAACAAAGGCAAGAGGAAGGAAGATATGTTTTCTTTCCTTCTCAGAACCATCTATCAAACCAGGAAGTTCTGTGATCTGCAATCTCCCTTCTGGAGCTGTTATAGAGGCATACTGGGTGTATTGTCTGTCTTTATCCAAAGGTGGAGCTTCTGGAGGCTGGCACTGTTAAAAGTATATTGCTAATTGTGAGGGAAGAGGCTTGGGTAACATTGATAGTCATAATTTGTCCAAAACTTTCACCGTCCACACAAAAGACTGCAGGCTATGGTATCTTTACTTGAAAAATAATCATTCTGCTTTTTTTGTTTCCCTTACATTTACTTGTCTGGTATCTGCCCTTATATTAGATCTAACTTTGTGAAATTACATCACAGGCACTTAAGCAAAGTTATCTATGTTTTGACTGTCATGTTGTGTAGATGAGCTTAATTAGAAGTCACTTTTAAAGAGGTGTTTTTCTTTCCTTAAACCAGGTACAAGAGGAACTTAAAGGCACTGTATTTTGTCCACCCAACATTTCGTTCAAAGGTGAGGTATATAGTACAAAAGACAAGAATTTTCTGGGTGTTGGCACGGTAGCATGTAAGACTGTAGTATGAGGAACATGGAGGTATATAGAAGACTTCCAAAATTAGGCAGTATCTTCTGGATCCAGGGTCAGAAGTTGAAATTCATCCCCATCTTTGATCTACCTTTAGTCTTCTAACCTTAGTGAGAAGCTGAACCCCAATGCAGTGCAGCTGTCTACGCCTTGTTTTGCATATGCTCTTAACAGAGAGAGGTGGAAGCTTTGGATCTCACTTCTTTCAAAGAAAAACAGTTTGTCCTTTTTCCTGCTGTCTGGTTGGCAGGATGACAAACCATGACCAAAAACTCTTAGAATTCTTTTTTGTGTAGGTCAATTCCTGGATGTTTCACCTTTTCTCTCCCCACAAGAGGTATTGCATATGTGCTGCATATCACTGAAATGCTGCCCTGGTAAGGGAAGATGGCAATGTGTCAAGCAGCAATGAGATTAGTCAGGATCATAGAGTGCAGAGTAGCAAAGAAAGATGGGAGGAATGCCTCTGGCATGCAGTGCAGAAAAATCCTGTTGAGCCTTCAGGAGATGAAAAACTGAACTCATCAAGCAGTAAGGTATTATCCTTGACTGTGATCTGTGTGGGGCAACAGAAGATGGAGCTCGCTCCCTTCTGTACTTTATACACGCTACTCATATTGCAGTAGTATGAGTACTTCAGATGAACTAAGTGTCAGCAGCAGCCCTTCCTAAAATTTTTGTTTGTCCTATTAAAACAGTTAGAAATGTGATCCTCAGTGTTCACATCAGATTAACCTCTGTGTTTATTCTGCTTTTTGCTGACATTGATCAAATTTGAGAAAGCAATACGCCTGCAAAAAACATCTGTTTGCACATGTTCAGCAAGAATTTCTTTACTACATTTCCAAAGAGTCCTTTCTTTTCGTGTGCACAGCTGGGGCAACGTGACACTTAGGGCTTCTTTGTTTTTATGTAGATCTTCCCAACAACATACCTTCCAGTTTCTGTCAGTATATTAATTATTCCCACAGGGTATAGATCTGAGGTCCGAGCGCTAGAATTAGAGCTTCCAGCTCTGATGCTCCTGAAAATGTTAGAGCTGGCGTAGAACATTACTAAGGTCACAAAGTTGAGTGGAAAAGTTGAAGCTAAGAAGTACTAGTGGTTTAGATTCCCAGCAGCATTTTATCCCCATCCTTTCTTACCATGCATTTCTATTTGGTTAAGAACTGGATTTTTTTGTTGGAGTATGAGAACTTGTGTTCAGTCCATTGCCATGTTCTCCTGTCTCTTTGGGAACTGCACAGGGACTCGACAGATCTGTGGGACAAGCAGATAGTTGGTGGGAAGCAGGGAGGGTGAGAGACACAGAACTCTAACTTGCTGGAAATGGAATTGGTTTGTATCCTGTTCTAGCACCACAGCTGGAGGCAAAAGAGGACATGTGTCTGTGTCTTTCTGCCAAGCCTTTTCTCTAACTGTATGGCAAGTGGGATTGCTGCTGGCTGTTGCAGAGACAATCAGCTTATGAAACATGATGGGGAATGTGCAGCAGAAAGTCCCAGTGGAGAAGGTGGCTGCTAGGAGGGAATGATTTTTCTCTCCCCTTCCTTTTTGGCTATTTCAGGGTGGCTGTCCCTGTGGAATATTGCTAGCCCAGAAGTGTCAAATCTCTTTAAAAATGTTTGGTACATCCATCTTCCTACCTGGAGCATTGACTTCCTTCCCTAGAAATAGAGGAGAATACCCCATGTCTCAAATGTAGGAGGAAGGCTTGTGCATTCATGCAGCTTCCCAAAACCATTGCTCTGGTACATGTATCTCATTCTTAAATCTCTGATATCAATGGTCCATTTTACTGTGGTATTGAATCCTGGCACAGTGGATGTCTGCCATCTGTTAGGTGTCGCATTGCTTATTTCTGGGCTAAAAGGGATCAAGAGGCTTTTTGTCATGCCTTTTGGAAAATTGTGTGCCCCTAGAAAACAAGCATAGTTCTGAAAGTGCTTTGTAGTGCCAACAATGATTCTTTGTTTTGTTTCTAGACCTGAAACTTTTAAATTAGGTGTATTCTGAGGATAACTGCCTGTCCAGATTATTTTCCCAAAACACAGAGTAACTGAAGCAGGTGTTGTCAGTGCACGATCTGGTTTTGTACACTAATCCTCCTTTTTTCATGCTGCAGTGTGAGCATTCTTGTGATCTGTGAAGAACTTGATTCTCTTGTAGTGCTGCTGAAATGTAACCGTTCTTATGATGAAAATGTATCGTAGGCAACAGAAGTTTTTTAGGCTGGCAGCAACTCTTGCAGTGTGAATGCTTCACCACCAGGACTTAGATTAAGATACCCTTGAAGTGCTATCAGAAGTTTCTTCTTACCCTTGCATGTAAATGTACTTCTGCTTGTTATTGCTATGGTTGCTGATATATAAATAAAGGGCTTTTCGGGGCATTTTTGTGTGAAGCCTCTCGGCTCCCCTGTTCTGAGAGCTCTCCAAACAAAGCTTTATAGAGCTTGGTGTGCTCCAAGTGAAGTATCAGTGGCTGGATCTGAAACAATCTCACCCTGAGAAACTCTGTTTTCATAAACTTAGTAACTTGGCTGTGAACCGAGAATGTTTCAAAACTGAAACATACCTGAATACTCAAATTAAATATTCATAATCATCATAATCTTTATCATGAGCAATTTCTGTCTTGCTTTTCTGTAACAGTCATAAAAGCAGTTTCCAGAGATCCAGGTTGTTGCAAATCACGGCTTTTTATGCACAAGATCCTTCCAATTGCAATAAAATTTCCCAGATTTTAGTAAGTTTCTCTTTGGGGTATGACCCAATTAAGAGACTAGTGGCACGCTTTATCTGTGTTGTGTGCGGTTTTTGTTCAGAACTGCAGTTCAAGAAAAATGAAGGAAGACTTCAGCAGACTACTAGATTTTTAACTTTTTTTAACTGCTCGGCTGTAACTTACTCTACTTTCAATGCATTAACAGGGATTTGGTTTAATTTAAAGTTCTCTGTCCTCTTACAATAAGAAAATGGCAGCTGTCACTACTGTTCCTATAACCTGTGATTACTGAGAATGGGCATAATAGAAAAATTCTTTTGAAATGTTTCTGTCCCCCTCCCTTTTTTCTGCGTTACTGGGCAAGATGTGTCAAACTGCAATGGCTTGTATACTGGCGGGGGTGGGGGGGGTATAAAAATCATTTTTCCTGGTATGACTTTTCATGATGGCTGCAAAAATATTCCCTCTTTAGACTTTTATGCATTAAACATCCATAGCAATTATGTTTAGTGATTGTCATTCATAATATGCCTTGGAACGCATGCTACTTTGGTACAGGATTGAGAGGGTATTTTTCACTCATTAAACTATCATTCAGTGTCACTTATAAGAAAAATGTAGTAAGTAATGGATGCCAGTAATAGTCTCTCCCTGCTTTATGCTAACATAAATCTCTAATTCTGCCCTTAAAATAATGAACTGATCTTAAATGTTCTGTCCTTTACTTCCTTTTCTCTTTGTCATTGTTCCTTTCTCATGAAAATACATCATTTTGAGGAGGCAGTATAGTTATTCCAGGACAGTTTTTAGTTATTGAGGTTTTTCTTTAAATGTTGTATTCAGGCAGAATGATGTTTTGGTTTATTTGAAACTCCCACTTTTCTCAAGGCTTTTCTTGTGGTGTTGCTTCTTTTCTGTCAACTTACTGCAGTCAGAGTACAGCTATTGGACAGAAATCACAATGTTTGAGGTTGGAAGGGGCCTTTAGATGTCATTTGGTCCAGCCCCCCTGCTCAAGGAGGGCCAGTGAGTGCTGGTTGCCCAGGACCATGTGAGTGGTCCCTAATATGAGCATTTGTGACCTGTAGAACAGTAACCTCTGATTCTCATGAGTGTGTTTTCTTTCCCTCCAGTCTGCCAGGAAATGACTAGATAAAAAATAAATAAAAAGTAAAATAGTGCTTAATTTTGGAGAAGGTGGGTTGAAAAGTAAAAGCTTATGCAGTCAATCTAAGCAGGAATATTTAATAACTTGTAAAAAGTATCAAAGGTGTCTTACTGGCCTTAGCATAAGGAATTTTTCTTTTGCAGTTTGCATCCAAAAGAGACAGAGGTGTGTATACTTAAAGTAAAATCTTGTAGAATAAGCTGGTAAGGCTTATTCTTGCAGAATTAGATGATACGGCTTTGATAAGAAATGTGGTAAAACAGCCGACCCAAAGCAGTAGGACATTTAAACAGCCAAAAGTGTCTCTCTTTCTCTCCCTTAAATTGCTTTTTCTGTGAAAACTTGAAGGCAAGGCAAGGGGTTGAAAATCCTTCTGTCAGATACAGAGTCAAATAGGTCATATTCTGAGCTGGCTAAACTGGAAGTGAAAATGTGCTGCTACACAGATGGTTTTCTGAAGACAAATGGCAGAATAGCTGTTGCTCTTTGTGCAGTAGAAAGGGGCCTTAAACTGGCAGGTGGGGAGGAGGGAGCGTGGATTCGGAAAGCGCTAGCTTGAAAGCTGTCAAGGCAGCACTTGCTATCAGTCAGCGGTGTGTACTTCCTGACCTCGTTGCGTTGATGCCATGATATTTGTGTTTCAAGTTTAACTCAAGCCTTTTTAACTGTAGGTTATTATGTTGAACTTGAAGGTTTTGGAACAGCACCGTCTTAATTTGGTTTTGTTGGGGTTTATTTTCAGGTCTCAGCATGGTTTTTCACAACCTTTACAGTCTCAGGGCTAAAGGACAAAATCCACTATGTGGAAAGCCTTCAGCAGTTATTCGCAGCCATACCCCCAGAACAGATTGATCTCCCCCCTTTCGTCCTCGAGTATGATGCCAGGGTAAGTGACCTCATGTGGCAAGCATCAGGCTTGCTCCTAAGTGTAGTTCTTGTGCATGTCCCATTGTGCTCTGCACTAACTTTAAAGGGGCTGTCTTCCACATCTTAAGAACAGGGAGAAGAAAGGGAGGGTTTATGGAGAGTCTAGGCTTTTTTTTTTTCTGTCAATAACAATTTTTCTTAAATTTCTTTGATCAGTCCAAGTGGAGGGCTTGGCCAAGAAGCAGACTCCTTTCCCAGTAGAGCAGTCTCCTATGTGCATAAAAGGCAGGCTACCTTTCTTCAGCCAAGAAATGTAACATAATGCATTAAGAGCCGTGGACAAGATAAAATTCATGTTATATACCTGCTATACACCTTACACTGACTGAAAAAAAAATGCTATGTCTGTTTTCATCTTCCCTGCCCCCTGTATCAACAAACATGCAGGAAAGAAAACAAAACAATGTTGGGGAAAAATGTAACTGTAGCAGGGTGCCTTGCCTTTTGTGTTAGTCCCTCTTCCTCCTCCCTTCTCCATCCCAGGTCTCTACCCAAATAGTGGAATGAATATGGCTTGCATTGGCCAGATCATTCCAAAGAGGATGTGTTGTAACTACACAGTAACAGCCAGAGCTGCATGTCTGTGTAAGCAACTTTGTCTTGAACTGTGTGACAGGCTATGCATTTGTGGCTTCCTTGCATCGCAGCTTTAGGTTAATGGCAAAGTTTTAACCTGCACTTTTCACTTAAAACAGAGGCAAGACCAAGGCCTGGTTTTGCCTGGTTGCCAGCACGGTGCTCTCACGGGTGAATTGTGGCAGTCACTGTACTCATAGAAGACAAAGCCATGAGTGCCTGTTTATTTCTGCCTCTCTGTCATCATCCATTGCACCAAGGTGTATTGGAGAAGACTTTTGTTCAACTGCTCATTCTGTTCTCATTGCAGGAAAATGGGCCTTACTATTCTTCTTATCCTCCATCCCCTGACTTGTGATCTGCAGTCCTGCGATGCTGCTGGTTTCCCATGGATCCAATGACCTGATGCCTGCCAAAACCTGTGCATTTGCCCATGTACAGAATTCAGAGAGAGGGTTTTCCTCCCCCAGCTCTGGTATTTTTTTACTGATGAAATATTTTCAAGCACTCAAGCAATCAGAGAACTTTATGCCACTGTGAACTGTACAACTATTTCAAATATATTTATCCAATGGAAAAGTTGATTTAAAGGTCACTAGGTACATTTTATTTTGTTCTTTTTTTTTTTTTTAAGCTGTTGCATTTATTTCTGATCAGACTTGCTTTTCTGGGAAATCCATCAAAAGCACTCATCACAGGGTCTCTGTGTTTCAAGTCTGGTTACTTTCCCTTTCTGTTACTGCTAATTACTTTGGTCTTGACCCAGCAAAAGTATCTGGAATTGGGAATGCCATGTCTGCAGGCTGAACAAAGCACTACAGCCAAGCCAAGATTACTGCAAGACTTGGTACCGTAAATGCTAAGGTGAGCTAGGAGCCTTGAAAAAGTCACTGTCAGTTATCATTGGATGATGTGACATGTCAGGATGCCACTACCCTCCCAGTAAGAATAAAATTGAAAAGCATTTGCGGTTTCTTTTCTCTAACTATAGTTGTTTATGTTCTCCTTTGACGTGGCCAGATGTGTTTGTACGATAAATGAATGCCATCTGCCTGAAGTACGTGTGGAGGGGAGGGGGAAATGGTGACTCCAACCCCAACCTCTGGTAGCAGAGATTGTTTCTTAGAGATATCTGCATCCCTTTTATTTCCTGTTACGCTGACACTCACTGATTTTTTGACAGACACAATACATGTAAGAGAGCTCAGCCACAGAGTACTTATGGAACTGGAGGTGAAGTTTTTCATCCTGCTGGTGGAAAGCTAAGAGAGGAGGGAGAAGGCTCCCATGTAAAACATAACCAGGGATGGCAATCCTAAATACAGGAGGATGGAATCCCTGGTAGGAAGAATGTCACAACAGTACTGAGTATGAAAATGATGATACGATTTTCATGTTTTCACTCTAGCTGCTTTCCTGCCCTGACTTGCATCTGCTACTCTCTCTTTACCAAGCTTCAGTCTTCTTCTGTTCTGCCACTTCTGCAATAACTACCTTTTTCAAGCATAAGCAAAAGTCATCATGAGATTGTCCTAGAAGGTGGTTACTCACCCCCATTGACTTGATTGGAAATAGATCTCTCTTCTGTGTAAAGATACTGTGAACTTTTGAGATAAACAGGAAAAAAGTCCTCCCTTGGCCATGGTCATCTAATTACACGTCAACAGAATTTGTGTTGCAGTCTGAGAGTTTGTGCTTTTGGAAATTCAGAGTGCAGTGAAGGATGGGCTGTACTGAATTTCCTTTCTTTCCTACCTTGGCCTCCTGGCTTAATGTTGTGTTTATACTCCACATATCCTCAGCATGTTGGTATGTCAGTTACAGATTAAGATAATCACTTGGCTGGGGTTTAACAGTGATGGTTATACAACATCTAAAAAGCAAGTGGTTTTGCTTTTTAAGTGTCCCCCAGGGTCCTTATGTGATTCCATTATTAGATGTGAGGTGCTGCTAAAAGCTGGAAACTGTAGCACAGAGAAAACCACCTTGCTGCTTGTATTTGGGAATGTTGCACCTTATGGTCGTTCACATGTGATTCTTTCAGCCCCTTTCTGGTGTTTTTTGAGGGAAGGAAATAGCTGCTCTGCACAGACTGCTGCTACCACGTGTCCCTACCTCCTCTTTTCACGTAGCTGTTTACAGCTGCCCTTGTCTAGTGACTTTTATAGCCAGCAATGAATTTTCCATGCTTCTCTAATGATTTGTATAGCTTTCCACCCCCAGTAACCATCTGCTGTTTTTCACACCCATGGCATTTTCAGTGGGGCTGTTGCAGAATAGCCAGCATCCACTTAACAGGAAAATTAAAGGTGATTCAGAGCGTATTGCGAAAAACGAACTCTCAGCTTCACAGTTTTTAGATGGTTTCTGTCCCTTTACCTTACAGATGGCTCAGAGTCATAAAACCTAAACAGTGCTTCTTAGGACTCAGTCTGCACGTTTTTCAAACGCTGGTCCAGTCATTTTAAGAAATGACTTGGCTCAGTCGAGTGCGAATCTGCCTCCAGAGCATTTGCAAAGCAAAAAGGAGATCTTGGCACTTTGCATCTTATTGTGTGTATTTTTCCCTTGAAAGACTTTCCTTTAATTTTTTTTTTTTTACCCAAGTCTCAGTGGCAAGACAGACCTGCATTGTGCTGCAAAAATCCTGCATTTTCCAGTGAGTCTGGAATTGTGGCGATTTACCAATTTTTTTTTTTAAGGGAGACTTTTAAGTGCCAGTGTGGGGGGAAGGTGTGGGGGGGAAATCATTGAAGCGCTCAGGTTATTCATTGCTATTAAAATGTTTAATTGTTTAATTCTAATATGAAAAAAAATTGCATTAAACCAGCTGAACTGCGTTTGGTTTAAGCTGAGATAAACACTGGCATGCCCTAGGTCAATGCTTTCCTTTTGAAGAGGCCAGGGAGGCAGTCTGTGTATGTCATAACTCTGTGTGCATTTTAACGCCCCTACCCCATGCAGTCACTGCAGAATTAAAAGTTCTGATGAAGGCCTTGTTGCCTTGCTTAAACCTATTTCACACCATCTGCAGGCTCAGGAGGGGAGTCTCTACAGGGAAGTGTATTAGTGTGATGATGAGTGTCATTATTACCACTGTAACACCCTGTGTGACATTGACAGTAGAGTGACATAGTTGTTGTCAATGGGACTCAGATATGGTGCTTAGGTACTCACTGGCCACACCTCTTCTGAAAGCATCCTATATTCCCTTGCTGACACTACAGTTAGGTGTCTTAAGAGCCGGAGTCTGTCAAGCTGATGCCTGACGGTGGACAGGTGTCTCGAAGTATCTTGGCTTATTTGTCATTTGGCCAAGCTGGAGTTTGAAGCAATTGCCAAAGCCGTGAAAGGTAAAGTATCTAGTGGCTGCTTCTCTTCCTCCTGTTGTGTTTTGTGCTTGTTACTCAACCAGATGCTGTTGGGAATAGGAAGTGGCAAGAAATTGCAAGCAAAGTCAGAATGTCAGCTTTCTACAGGCCATTGAGCCGGTGTGAATTTACCACATACACTTGAAGTTGGGCTCTTCTTCTCCTGTGTTCTCCTGCTTACAAGATCCTAGAATGAAAACAGAGCTGCTGCATTTCTCTGGCATCTTCTCTTCCCCAGCAGTAGCCTAAAAGCTTGATTTTGCTATCGTATATGCCTCTGTTGCCTCAGCTTTGCACCAGATTAGGCCTTCTCCCTAGCCTGTCCCTGAGCACATATGTGGCTGCAAAGGATTAGCATCCCACTGCTGAGACCAGACACTCCATGTGAAATTAATTTAGATGGTTCTGCTAGTCAACAAGCTGATATAACCCTTCTCCTTTGTCAAACTGAAAAACAAGAGCAAAAGGAGTTACCCCCTTTCCTCGGCCTCTCTGGGATGAATCTCCTGGTACATCTGTGATCAGGCAATTGAATGAACAGTCCCAATCTGAAACTTGTTTGCACCTCTAAGCATATTATATGTTGATTCTGGCTAAGTAGGAACTGATCCCAGTGACTTCTGCTAGTAAGTGCAGTCTTGGGGAGACTGAGGGAAGTGTTTCAGCTGCATTTGGGGAAGAGGGTAAGACGTAGTCTTATCTGGAACAACTCACTGTGTGTTCCTCCCCTGCCAAGGAGGGTGAACACCACTACTTAGCCTGTACTCCTAAGGCAACAGGCCCACTGGATTTTCTTCAGTCTCCCATGGGAAAGAATCAGTCCTGAGTTAGAGGGAATAAACTATGGAGTACATAGACCAGTCATGTGCAGCCTCGGCACTAGGATGAGCTAAAGCAGCCCTGAGCCTCACCGGAGCAGTGACAAGTGAGCAAACCTGCTGCTGTGAGGTGCTGTTACCTCCCAAAGCTGAATGAAAGATGTTTTATACCTCAGTATTGGGATGCAGAGCCTTCCTAGCTCATATGCTTCAAAGCAAAGCATGTGGAGTGGTGGGAAGGGTGTTCCTCCCCTGGCCCCAGAGTTGATGGAGCCCTTTCCTCTAAGAGAAGGGGGGAAGGTGCTGCTGTGAAGGTTAAGGACGGCAGGGCTAAAAATGCTGCAGCCCCAGGCCCCCTGCAGCATGGCCTCTGCCTCCTTTGAATACCTGGTGGATTTCCGATAAGCAGTCAAGCACTTGACACTACGGCCCCTCTAAAATATTTTAAATGGCAAAACTATTCACAACATGTATAACTGAAAAAGTGCCAAGATTCATAATGCAAGTTAGACATAGCTATGGGGGAGGTGGCTTTGCTTGGAAGGACATTATGTACAAAAACGAGGGGAAGGGGATTGTATCAGATGATCTGCAGCAGCCTGTCTGCCAGCACAGCATCTGTTTTTAATCAGCTAATCAGATCCTGTTTGAAGCCTTTCTCAGCTGTGCTTCCCTTGAAAACCAGATTCCCTGTCCAGATGAGGCAGGACTGCTCGCGATTACAGTGCGGTTTGCACAAGAGCAGCAAAACTCAATGTAGTGCGTGCTCAACGCTTTCACCAAAATGTTAACAAGAAGAAGCCCTTGCTCCAAGGAGATGTACGCAGCAGAGCCTTTTCTTAATTCCTCCCGTCTACTGGAGGAATCTTATTTTTCCCTTTTTGAGGAGCGGGGAGAAAAGAAGATTGTTAAATGCCCACCCCTGTGCTGTGGAAGGAGGACCGCCTGAGGCATCGAGCAGCAGTTTAGTGTCCTCTAATACCAATGTTTCTGGGTGGGCCTGGTTTTAGGAGTGCGATCTGGCTTTGTAGCCAGGGAGTCAGTAATGGCACAAGTAGCCTGAGCCAGGTCCTGGAGAGATGATCTGGAGAGACTGGACCTGGACTTGAGACCCAAGCCAGCGTATACGCCAGATCTGCGTCATGTCTACGTCAGTCAGTGTGGTCCTGACTCATCTCTGCCTGGTGCCTGCGGCTGAATTGCTATCTACATATGTGATTTTCAGATCACCCATTAAGGAGGCTGTGGGAAAATGTGATGGGCTTAATCTCAGTCCTTTGGGAAGGTCCTCTGAGAACTGACACAAATAGCAAACACTCAAAAGAAAGGCTCAGCATTGTTATTTTGCTCTTGCTGGGTTGTCTGGGTTTTTTCAAAAAGCAGTGAAAAGCAATTTTTAAGCAGTCGATAAGGAGAATGACTGATTTAATCATTGATGTTTTAATGAAGCCCTGGAGTGACGTACTCACCACCTCTGCTGGGACCAACTGTGTCGCAGAGTAGTACATGTCCTGTGTTGTGCATCTTTTCCCTGTAAAAACCTGTTTGCCTGGTACCTTCAGGAAAGGTGGTTCCTGGGCATGACTGGGGAATGCTTTGGGTGGGAGGGTCTTCATGGTTACCGTAAACACATGGATACACCCTCTCCTGTGTATTTAGTGCAACTGGGCTGTAATCTGGCCCTCTGCTTGGAGAAAGGGGTGGAGGTGAAGTTTCAGTGTGGCTGTAATGCTAAGTAGAGCTACTTTATCAACAGGATCACCCACAACTGAGACTTGTTTGTAGGACCACTTTGGTTTCTAGCGTGACACTGTAGCCAACTCAATCCTACTGTAAAGCAATACTGCACGAAGCCAGACAGATGTATCAGTACACGAGTGTCCTGCGCTGGGACCAGGTGCCCGTCCCACAGAACATGTCTGTGCAGTTTACCATGCTCATTTCATAGAAAGAGGTGATTACAAACTCTCTTTGGCATTCTCACCAGAATGTCTGCGCAATAAGGAGCTTGTAACTTGCATGGTTTAAAAGGTTACGCTGGCTGGTGTAACGACTTGGACGCACTTAGGCATTGCTAGTAGTTTGGCAGGAAAAGCCGTATTTACATCATCTGAACAAGTTTGCTTATTCACAAGTAAGATGTTACCCCATCTGCCCAGAAAGGGCTTTTCAAAGGTGGCTTTGCATATCGAACACTAATGCAAGCAAACATCATCACAAGACCAGGGAAGGTGCAACGTGGCCCCTTAACTGGCTGGTGTCTGTTAGCTCTGCTAGTTCTCTGGCTTGCTGATCCATTGGCATCCTCTTCACCAGATCTAGCTGAGTTGGGTTTCTACCGGAACAGTGAGCCACCATGTGCCTGCTGGATTGAACATGAGGGAAATGGCAGAAGCACACAAGAGAAAGTGGGCAATTTGGGGCAGGTGGATCCACAGCAAATGAACCTACTCTTCTCAGTAGCAGCCAGGAGCAATAACAGGCTAAGTGTAACCAAACTCTGTCCGCAGAGTCGTATACACCACCCTATGAGGATTTGGGAGTTCCTCGAAGTCTTTGGGCCACCTCCTCAGCAAGCTGCAAGGACTCAGAGATAAGCCAGCAACAGGAGATCCCAAAAGAGTCACTGAACCAGCCTGTCACGTGCTCACCCAAGCACAGAAGAGTGGAGAAAGAAACCTCAGACCCTGAGGTCACTTGAATCTGCCGCCATCGATAAGTAAAGCCTACTCAGACCAGCCTGTCAAACCCTCTGAGTCCGCAATGGGGGGAAAACTGACAGAAAACTGCTGGGCATAGCTGGAAATCTCCCTAAAAGTGCTCTGCACTGCGTGCCAGGGGGAATCCCCCTTTTCTGTTCCCAGTGGACAGCTTTTCCAAAGGTGGCTGGGCAGTATGACATTTCAGGGACATAAGCCTCTCTGATTTGTTACGAAAACGCATCCAGAAGCTTGCACATGCAATCAATGAAATGTGAACTTGGTAAGGTGTTACTGACAGAGACCAGCCAGTGGTCAACAGCATGGTCAGAACGGTAACATTAAACAAGAATTTCTGTAAATCCAGAGTCGTAAGAAAGATCACTAAGCAGAAGAGCTGCTCTGTTATGACACCAGACAAGAGCATTCTATACCTGCATTTCAAAAATGCAAACATATGTTATGGTAATGGTAGGACAGCGTCTTTTGGCAGATCCCAATTAAGTAGCTACATTAAAGGGGAACACTCCACGTCCTATCTCAGTAGCTTTGTTTGCACATGAGTGTCTCTTTGAACTTAACGCTGTTACAGCAGTACGCCAAAGCACTTTCAAGGGACTGATCCACGAATATTTTTTTAAAAAAATAAAACTTTAAACTGCAACAACTGACAACCTCAAAGCACAATACATAGACATGCTCCGCAGCCCGGCTGGTGCAGTACCAACCATCAGTGGGACTTGCTGATGTGCCAGCCCAGGAGAGCAGAGCCTAGGAGCATGGGGTGGGTACTCAGTACAACAGAGTGTACCGAGACATGAAGAAAATGGCAGAGTTTGTGCAGCTGGAGTGGCTGTGAGCAAGATGCCCTTTTAGACATTTTCCGAGCCATTGATGCAGGCAGACACGTTCGCCTCTGCCATGTCACATTTAAATGTTCCACTCTATGTGCTGCGATCATCATTGTTATCGAGCAAAACTAGTTAAATAGTCATTACAGAAGCAACAGTGCAGAAATATTTCACAGTTAGCAATGAGCCTTTAAAATGAGTCACTAAAAACAGACTCAGGGACTGCCCCCTGCAAAACCCATTGCACCCTCCTGCCTCATCCTCCAGTGGCCTATTTCCAAGTGGCTCAAAGTGCAACAGAACAACACCTGGGTTGGAAAGACATGTCAGTGTTTTTGTTGGATGCGAGTTGGTTTACTGATCCAGCTAGTCAGCAAGCAGTAGAACTAGAAACAGTCCTTACGCCTGTGAAAAATACACTGCGGAGTCAGCGGCAAAGTTTTCTGATCGAGGACTACTTCATTAGCCTGGTCTTGCACCCCCTGCCCAAGGCAGTGCTCATCAGCTGGCCCGAGGCAATACACAGCAACCAGCAAGGACAACAGGGGCAGCAAGCAGTTCCAGCGGCACCCCATCCCATAGCACAGTCGGTGCAGTTTTAAACCATCATCATTAACTTAAGCATGTTGACTCCAGACACTTCTTAAGGTTTGGAGGTTCTGGCTTGGGGTTTTTTGGGTGGGGAGGAATAAAGCTGTTTAGGAGCTCCTTGGACCTCTCAGTCGTTCTTTGGTGCGTCCCGGGGTCCATGCACCTAGGCACCACAGGAGACAACGGGTGCCGTGCCCACAGCAGCGCTGCACAGCTGGGAACTCACACTGCTCCAAGCCCTCCATCTCAGCTGCCAGCACCCCATGCAGTCTAAACACCATGGGGTTTGCTGTGTCTGGCAAATCCCAAGAGAGGAGCAGCTCCAGGACAGCGGTAGAGGGACATGCACATGAATCCAGAAAGAAATATTCTTTTCTCTTGGCACTGTAACAAGCCCTAATGAGAAGCAGCCCACCCGAGCTTTTGAAGAATGAACTCACCAGGAGACTCCTCTGCTCTGATCAGCCTCCAACCCTCCCATCCGCTCAGGAGAAAGAATAAACTGGGACATAGGAGTTATTTTCATACACGCAGTTGAGTAACCTCACATAGGGAAGACTGGCAGGGAGGATGGGGGTGATCTTGGGACGAGGCAGTGCGACAAGGAGCCTGCAGAGCACACAGAAGTTCTCCTGGTCCCTTTGAGGAGATGTGGGAGGGGGCAGGAAAGAAGGGACAGCGCCCAAAAGGGGGCTGTTTTTCATTGGGTTTGGTTTGGGGTTTTTTTTTGTATCTGGGCTTGTGCAGGCTGCTGTGCTATGACCGGCTGTTGTGTCCCGGGACAGACACCCGCCGGCCTGCAGTCTGGGCGGGCCCAGCCAGCCAGATCCTGGGCAGCTTCTTGGGACTCCCCAGAAAACAGT
>NW_009259718.1:2199903-2208518 GCF_000687185.1 Egretta garzetta | reverse complement strand
GCCTTGGCCGGGGTGTGGTCCCCGGGGACACACCCCCGCCGGCCTGCAGTCTGGGCGGGCCCAGCCAGCCAGATCCTGGGCAGCTTCTTGGGACTCCCCAGAAACCAGCCAGAAAGCACAGGGTCTTCTTCAACCAAAGAGTAAAAGTTGAGAATGTTACTTGACAGCCTGAACTGTGATACTCATGGGATCTCTTTTTTTTTTTTCTTAAATTTAAAATATTTCACTTTTTTTCTTTTCCTTTAGCATTTGCTTTCCTGCTAGCAGATGCCTTTTTCAAAGGTTAACTTCCTCCCATCCTATCCTTGCTGCTTTCCAAGCCAAGTAAGGCAGACTTGACTTCGTATTCTGGAAAAAAAAAGGGGGGGGGAAGAAATTGTCACAAAGCCATTTGTTTACCCAAGGACACCATTTGCCAGGAGCAGCAGCACAGTGAATGGGGAACCATGGTCCTGAATTCCATCCCCACCCTTGGCACCAAGCTGTCTGGGCATGGGGAGCGGTGATACCCACCGGGGACGGGCTTTGGCACAGCTGGGCCTTGGGGCGGGCAGACCCAGGGCTGAGGTGGAGGGAAGCCAAGCAGCTGCCGCCACAGCACTACTTTGGGGGGGGGCAGCGCTGATAGGGGCGACCCTGAGCCCGGCCATGCCCACTTGCCGGCCTCGCGCCCAGGGCGGCTCTGTTTGCACAGCAGCGAGACACTGAGCTGTGGAGAGCAGTGGGAATGGGCCACAAGGGCCCTGTGGTGGCCAGGCTTTTTTGCAGATTTCTGCTCAAGTTGTTCAGCCTATGGCGTAGAAATGCTATTACCTCTTTTTTCCAAGACAATCTGAGCAGCAATACAGCTATCACCACTTTTTTCCCACCAAAGTTTTAGCAGCAAAAGCTCCATTAGTGTCATTAGTGTTCTGCAAAAGCTCCTCGGCTAGGTAAAGCCAGTGGTCTAACAGGCAGAAGGTTTTTTGAAGCAAGTTTCAATCTTTCCCAAGCTACAAACTCTATCAGTTAAGCCGAAGTGTCCTCCCTGGGTAGAAAAAGGGCTCGTGCTGTCAAATGAGTCCACCCTTTGCAACATCACTCCCAGGGGCAAAGACCCAGCACTGACAGTTGCTTACAGTGTCCAAAAGGTCACGGGCAATTTGTGGCTTTGTGTGAGTTTTTATTTGTTGTAGAGCTTTTGCTTTCTGGTCTATAAAAACCCAAGGTAGCCAAGAAAGGATTTGGGTTAGTTTGAGGTTTTTTTAAGTCATGGATTTGCTTTTTAATCCTGAATTGGATTCTCTTTGTATGAGCTGCTTTCCCTAACATCTCCTGTCTCCCTCCTGTTTCCTGCAGGAAGATGGTTAGGTAAGGATAATCAGAGATGGAAACCTTCTCCATTGCTAGCTGAAGCAGCTCTTTGAATTTTCACATGAAACACTTCTTCCCACCACTTGCCAGACATCTGGAGGCAAATGGCTGCTGAAAGGAACCAACATAAAACATGTATGTTTCGAATCGTTTGATCAACTAAAATATTTTTGCCTCTTGGTTGCTCTTGTTTTTCCCCCTTGCTTGGGTTGTGTCAAATCCATATTCTACACCACTGGTACCGGGGAAAGCCTTCCAGGAAAAAGAGGGCAATCAAGACCTAATTTCTTAAATCAAAAAACCAAACAAACAAAAAGAAAAAAACCCAAGTCTGCCAATGTTGCAGATATTTGTGTCTGCTTATAAAGAAACAAACAACCAAAAACCACTCCCCAAACATAGCAACTGTCGTCCCTCCTCCCGCCTTGCAAGATGGGCTAGAAAGCCAATGTTCCTTTCTGTTTTAATGCTGCTTTCAAAGGAAAAAGAAGTTTTCAAGTTAAAGGTAGAATGAAATGGGGTAATTTATACCAGTGATTTGAGTTGAGACTTCCAAAAAGCCTTAGTCCACCATTTTAGAGAAGTGCAGACCCATAGGGCTTACACACCTACCTGGCAAATCACCAGAGGCAATAAATACAGGAGAAGCAAAGACACATTTAGAAAATCATAAACCCACTGACTGTAGCCAGGGGAAGCTTGCTGCAGAGCAAATGACAACATCTCACAAACCCAATGGGGTGTTCAGCTGAGTCAGCCAAAAAGTGGCTAAAGGGGAATGAACTGACATTTATTTGGACTTTCAAAAGTTTTTAATAAGTTTTTTTGTAAATTAATCTGCAGGCACAGTGTACGGGTATAGGGGCGTGGGGGATTTTTGTTTCTAGCCATTCTGCCTGGCGGTGTTTAACCTGAAGGTTATTAAAATAGATATTAAAACCTTCCTTGCTAATACAAGGCCATATAGTGTTTACTTGTTGGTTCCTGACCTGTATATTTAACAAACAGCAAAACCCCGTGCACCCTGCCTCCTCTAGTACCAGGGGAGAAGCGCTGCCACAGCTCAAGACCACGCAAAGGGGTAGAAACATGGGTGGGAATATTTGGCTCCCAGGGCAGTGATTAAGACTATGGAGCCTAAAGGTAGGGTTGATTTGGTTTAGGCTGGTAATGAACAGCCTCAAGCATGGCTGGAGGGACACCCACAGACCTTTCATGAAAGCACTGTGTGCAGTTTATCTTCGACACCCCAGCATCTCCCATGCTGCCGCAACTGTACCAACCTCTTCCAGCTTGGGAGCAGCAAACAGCAGTCCAGTAGGCCCCTTTTTTTAATTATTTTTGGCCCACTTTAGCTGACGGTCTTAATTGCCCGGGCCAGCAGCTGCTGGGAACAGGCCCCGCTGGAACCCAGTGCTGTTGCATGACAAGCGGATGCTGCAGGTTGCCCGATGGCCGGTCGCTCCGGGTTTGCATGCAGCACTGCAGCTGCAGCACCTGCCCGAGCAAACCTGCCCCGCAGCACACTCTGCTGCAGGAGCGATGCTGGTGGCAACTGGTGGAGCCGGCACAGTCAGAGGTGGCTGGGGGGTGCTGCCTGGCTGGTGCCATGGCCCAAGCAGTGCAGGCACAGCCTGGGATGCTGGTGCATAGAAGAGGGGTTGGTACAGTTGCTGGTCCCCCCGGGGATGCGGCTTCTGCAGCATCCCAAAATGTGACGTGACTCTTGAGCTATAGCACAAGCTCAGGGCTTGTTTTGCCTCCTCTTTCTGGGATAAACACCCAGGTCACACAAGCCTGGGGATGTGCTCTGGGGCAGCAAGCATCGCCAGTGGCTGGGTGCATGTGCCAAGGGTGTCTCCAAAAAGGCTGTGGCTGGGGAAAGGGTCCCATCTGGCATGCACAGAGTCGTGCCTCACTGCCTCCTCAAGGTCTTTTCAGGATCTTTTCTTGCGCACAGCTGATGTTTAGTCTGACCTTGCTGCTCTGTCTCCAGCGTGCTGCTGCCTTGCAGGGATCACCAGCTCTCAGGCATTTTGCACAGCAGAGCTCACAGGCAGTGACTGAGCTGCGGGGTTACGGCATGCCCTTAGCACTAGCGCTGGCTCCCCTGCAAAGCCGAGAGGCAGCTCCCAAGGTCCCATGTGCTGGCCTGGCTGCGAACGCCAGAGGACTGGCACCTGGCCGGGGGCAGAGCAGCCAAGAGGCTCAGCCAACACCGTGAACTCTATCAGACGCACCATGGCTGCCATCCACAGCTGCCAGACTCTCTGAAAAACTCTGACTTCTTTTCAAAGAATCCCTTCCCACTGCAAAACAGAGTAGGCCAAGTGAGCATGTTATTCGCTCCATCCGCTGCGCTATACTGCTCAGACATGGGGGCACAACCCTCCTGGCATCACAGAGATCTTTTGGTAGGACCACTGATTGGGCTCTTCTGCATTCCCAAAGGAGCAAGTGACTCCAGGGACCCCACATACCAAAATTTCAGCTCAGCTACTGGGATGGACTACGAACAGCTCAGGAACTTCCTAAGCTGGTCCACCTACACCCACACATTGCTCCTCCAGGGTGGACAGGAACATCTCCACCTAGCCACCCACCAGCCCCAGGCTCTCCAGGGTGGGATGGTGATGAGCACCACCAGAGCAGGGTGTGGGCAGCACTGGGCACACAGAGGACTAGATTCAGGTTTGGGAAACAGCACAGCCAGGCCACTAAAGAGCCGTGCATGGAACAGGCGCTGTATGGCCATGGACCCTGTTGCAGGACACCACTCCAGCAGTGGGCACTCAGCTGACTGCGACAGATGGAGACAGAGCAGAGCCCCACTGCAGTGGGTTCTCAGCTGGCCACGGCCCCCATCTACCTGCTGGTGCTCAGGTCAGAGCACAAAACCAGGGGCAGGAGTGGTTTTGTGGGGTGTAGGAGTGCAGGAAACCAGTGGGACGCATTTCTTATCTCAGGGGCACAGGGGCGGCTCAGCTTCCCCCACTGACTACAGGCACGAGGAGAGAGAAGGAGGAGGAGAATGGGGACCAAAGCATCTAAAGGGGGTAGCTGCAGAGCCCCCTCACTTGTGCACCCCAGGAAACACCTGGTTTGGGCTTCGGTCGGGAGCCTGAGTCGCCATGCATGCACAGGAGGATGTGGCTGGTTTCTCTCTCCTTTTCTGCCTCCCCTGTTCAGTACGTTATCAGCACCTGGGAGGCTACGAAAGGTTTTGTGCAGGCTGCACCTGGCCCTCTGACTTTGTCCCATTTTAGCTGCTGTGTCCTCTTGAAGAGCTGCTGTTCTGAGTCAGAAAAGGGCACCAAGAGAGTGGCTATTTCCAGCCACCAGCCCTGCCCAGGCTCAAGAGCAGTCAGCCCCGCTGACAAAGCAAGTCAGGAGAGGGATGTGCTTCACAGCATGTTGACAGCCACCACATGTCTCAGCTTTGGTGTAACCAGGAGGCCCCTGTTTCTGAATATTGTCCCTTTTGGCTCCGGCTCCCCGGGAAACATGGTCTCTCCTCCAGGGCGATGGCACAGCCACGGTGGCCGTGGTACCTGGCACCCACGCTACTGATGTGCCAATGGGAAACCCAAGCATGCATCATGCCTCCAACAGAGAGAGTCTTCTTCTGAGGCTGCTGATGTTCTGGTGGTCCGTACTTGAGCACGAGCCAGTTTTTGCCTAGATCCAGCCCTAGGAGACCTCTAAGCTTGGCCCTAGGTTCAGAGGTATCCATTTTCTCAGGCCATGTTGGACACACAGCTACCTCTTCCCAAGCCATGCCCAAGTCTACATAGAGCTACAGGTGGCTCTCCTCATGCAGCCTGCTAGGGATGGCTGGGGAGCACCAGCTCACATCTTATGGCAGCTCCTTGTGGGCTCACAGGGGCAGCAATTTATTGGTTGCAATAATAAGCACAGCCCCTGTTAGCACTGGTGGGCACTCAGCAAGCCAAGCTGCACCAGGGAGGGGATGCCAGGCAGCTGTGACCCTCCCCCATAACATCTTCCAGGGGCTGACAGGGAGACGGGAGTCACCTTGGCCCATGGGCATGCTACACGAAGACAATCTTTCCACCGTCTGAAAGCTGTGACCAGACCTGTCAGAGAGGCCAAGCTGGGATGAATCTGGCCATTTGCTGTGTTGCAGGCAACGTTACTCATTCCCTTGCTGAAGAAGCAACAGGCTGGATGCAATCCATATGTCAGTGTTTATAAGAATTCCAGCTGCCTAGCTTCTTGTTCTGGAGGTCAAGGGGGAACCTCCAGGCTCCAGAGTCCACCCTGCCTTTCTCAAGCACTGCAGTCTCCTGTGATATGGAGAGCTGGCTTCCTTGCTGGAGCACTCTCTCTGCTGGCTCCTTCTGCAGAGCAGGAGGAGGGGTTGTGCAGAAGAGGGGCACAGCCCCTTAACTGTTGGTCCCCAAGCCAGCCACAAGGCTGCTCCGAACTGCCTGCTGGGATCACACTCGGCTACTTTGGTAGCAGCACCAGAGCTGGAGGTGTGGAAGAGGTGGGAGCTGGCTGCAGCAACTCTGCCAGAGGTGAGGGACTGGCATGGCACCAAGATGTGCCACCATGCAGGGCATGGTAAATCTCCTGTCCTGCATAGCAACAAGGCTGCCTGTGATGGGCTGTTTTGCTATCCGCAGTCTAAATCAGGCCCTACGGCCAGCACCAGCTTCACTGCTGAGAAGCCAAGGCAAGGGGAAGCGAAAGCCACAGGGACCACGACACCTGCTCTGCCTCACATTGTGCTTGTCTCACTCTCAGGAAACCTTGAGTTGCTATATTTGAGCACTGATTATATCCTGGGTCTGTTCTTATCCTTGTTTGTGAAGTTTGACTGAGTTCACACACTCCTGTGTACACAACATGCCACCCTCCAGCTGCCAAAGAGTGCTCCCAGCTGGCTGGGATCCCCCCACACCTCAGGGACATGAGGTCCCGGGGAGGATACAAATGCTGTCCCTGGGCTTTCTGCACCACTGATGTGCTGGTGCACACGTGGAACTTGAGAAGAGCTGCTGACAGCCCATGCTGGGCACAGGCATGCGATCCGATCCCCCCGCCCCACACTGCATGGCGAGGGGTGCCCAGAGATGGAGGCTATCGGCCCTTGCCTTGCAGAGCACAGCACCCCTCTAGAAAATGCAGGAAAGCTGCAGTGGGGGATTTGCAATTAAAGAGGGAGAGGACAGGGCTAAAGTCAGCCCAGATGCAGAGCAGGGAAGGCTAATGGTGGGGGGCGAGGCATGGGGAAGCAAGCAGAGGACGTAAGGGTTGGGGTCTGTGGGAGAGGAGGGAGAAGAAAGGAAGGCCACTAAGCCCCAGGCCATCCTGGGTGGCTGGGTTCCTGAATTCCCTGTTGTCCCCCATCAGCAGCATCTTCTTGTTCCTGAGGGTGATAACAATGGTTTTTCTACTCTATGAGGCCTGCCAGTCTGGGGAGGGCTGTTCCACACTTTGGCCCCCTCTTTCTTTTCAAGCCAATGCCATGGCAGCTTCTCCTCTCCAACTGTTTTTCTACCATTGAAGGGACCTTTAATTGTCCTAGGAGTCAAAGCGTACTCAAACCCTCTTAGTCTTTCAAGCCAATCCCCAAGTCCCCTCACCCTTCTTCTCCCCAGTCAAAAGTGACACACTGGAGGGAGGCAGCTGAGGTGGGCAGTTGAGTCCTCTTTGACTGGGTGCACAAACCCCAGACGGAGCTTTTATGGGCAGCCCAAGGAAGATAATTTGTGTATCCACCTCCTTCCTCCCATTGACATTTCCATGGTCAGGCTGATCTAGTCCTGATCTCTCTCTCTTTAGTTACCTGTTCCCTTCTGATATTTTGTCTTTTACGTGTTGCTATCACACTGTTCCATACAAAGGTCTACACGAGAACACATACAGCATGGACTACACATTACTTTTCTACCATGTGTCAAGGGTAGAAGTTACATGTTGGAGTACCGCTGAAACACTGCTCAGAGCTAGTATTTGGTCTCTGGCCCCAGAAAGCAAGCAGACTAAAACAGGGCAGGGAGCTCTCACTGTAACACCAGAAGAGAAGGGGGAATCTGCTAGTGAAAACCAACAGCCAGGTAAGCATTGCCTTTTAAATGTTCTCAGCTAGCTGGAAACAAGTCCCTAGCAGTTTTTGAGTGAGCATGAAGTGAGAGGTGAGGTGGAAAACCTTTTCTTCTTGTATTTGCCCCACTATAGTCCTAGACCTGGGTTATCTTTTCCGTGCAGCTGCCTACTAGATAGGATTTGCCTTGAGACTTTGCTTGCCTATGCTTTTTGAGGAAGAAGCAAAGGAATCTTTGCAAGTCCATGCTGGAGGGAAGAGTGCTTCACAGTTAGTGCAGAGATGAGCCTGAAGGGACAGAACATAATAAGGTCCCAAAGAAAGGGACTTTACTGTGTGACTATTTCAATTTTCTTCTCTTTCCTTCTCTTTTCAGGTCTCCACCAATAAAACTGGGATTAAAATACTTCCTTCTCTCACACCAAAAGGCAAATTAATTGATCTTTATGAGACTTTCATAGTGAAAGGATCTATGTGAGATGGTATTAACCATTTGTGACTGAGGGACTGCTATATATGAGTCATAGCTGTGAGTAGGCAGATGCACAGTATTTGTCTAGGTAGCAGGTACAATAAAAAACCTGAGAAGGTTGGAAATGAGCCTTCATCTTCCCTTCATACTTCTCATCACAGGAGATAGTGAGGATGACCGGCAAGCTCAGGAGAAGTTTCTTTACAAACATGCTTTGAACGGAAATTCTCCAGCGTCAGTCCTTCCACTAGCTGTAGGCTGGTACTTGCTCAGCAAGCAAAGACCCAGCTTCAGTCACTTGCTGCCAGATCAGTGCCCTCCCTGAGCTCAGGAAAGACTGGTGGGAAGAGGTCTTGGAGAATAAGCGCTCCCTCTAGAGCCTTCCATTCAGACTGTGATGGCAAGGAACACAGCAGCTCAGCTCGCTGAAGTCCCCATCTTCTTGCTTCCTAGCTGACCATCCCTACAGCATCTCTGCCTCTTCTTTTTTTTTTTTTTTTTTTTTTTTTTAAGATTTCTCCATCGGGAGAGGAGTTAATTAACTCTCTTAAAGAGAGCTAATTAACTCGAGGATATGCACAACGCCCAAACGCCCTCACCCTCCTCACCCACGCTAACCTCCCAGACCCCACGCTAGGTTTTCTGGGGTCCTCCCGGGCCTCGGGTGGGTGCCCCGGGGGTGGCGGGCCCTTCCCCGCCGGGAGCCCAGCGGCCGCC
>NW_009259718.1:2184740-2199558 GCF_000687185.1 Egretta garzetta | reverse complement strand
AAGGAGGGGGAGGAGGTGCTCCAGGCGCTGGAGCAGAGATTCCCCTGCAGCCTGTGGTGAAGACCATGGTGAGGCAGGCTGTGCCCCTGCAGCCCATGGAGGTCCATGGTGGAGCAAATATCCACCTGAAGCCTGTGGAAGGCTTCATGTCAGAGAAGGTGGATGCCCGAAGGAAGGAGGCTGTGACCCCGTGGGAAGCCTGCGCCAGATCAGGTTCCTGGCAAGCCATTGCGGACCCATGGGGGGAGGACCCCACGCCGAAGCAGGTTTGCCGGCAGAACTTGTGACCCCGCAGGGGACCCACACTGGAGCAGTCTGCTCCTGAGGGACCGCACCCCGTGGGAGGGATGGACCCACGCTGGAGCAGTCCATGAAGAACTGTGACCCTGTGGGAAGGACTCACGTTGGAGAAATTTGTGGAGGACTGTCTCCCGTGAGAGGGACCCCATGCATGAGCAAGGGAAGAGTCCTTTCCTGAGGAAGGAGAAGCAGCAGAGACAACATGTGATGAACTGATCCCAACCCCCATTCCCATCCCCCTGCACCACTGGGGAGGAGTAGGTGGAGAAAACTGGGAGTGAAGTTGAGCCCAGGAAGAAGGGAGGGGTGAGGGGGGAAGGTGTTTTAAGATTCAGCAGTTTTTATCCTCTCCTTCTCTGATTTTGATTGATAATAAATTAAATTAATGTTATCAAGTTGAGTCTGTTTTGCCCATGATGGCAACTGACAAAACATCTCTCTCTGTCCTTATCTTGACCCATGAGCCCTTTGATCTACTTTTATCTTCTCTGTCCGGTTAAAGAGGAGAGTGATAGAGCAGCTTTGGTGGGCCCCTGGCATCCAGCCAGGCTCAAACCACCACACCAATCAAATGAAAAAAAACCAACAAAAAAAGAAACAAAAAAACCCTCAAAACAAGCACTGGAATCAAACATTGGAAAATGAGTTTAAGGCATGGCTTTCTCCACCCCACACCAGATCAGGAGTATCGTCATCTTCCAACCATAATTAATTTTATTATTACGACCCACTGTTCTGTGTACTTCACAACATACTCAATCCATATTCTGAACCAAATTCCCTGAAGGAGAGGGCATCTTGCTGAACTTTGCAGCAGCCTGAAAAGTAGGAAGGACGTGTAGAGATTGAGGAGTTTCACAAAAACACTTTTGTAAGGATACATCATTAATTGCCCTTACAGCTTTCAACAAGCCAGCCCCTTCACAGACATATACCATTACAGTCCTTCCAGGCCTCTCTCTGACCTGGAATGAATACAAATCATCGAATGAGACACATGGCAGAGGTGGACCATTTATCGCTGGCCCAAACAGGCACAAGCAGCTGCTGAACAGGTGTGTGATATGTATAAAAGGTGGCAGGGAGTACTAGAAAATGACTGAGGGATTCACCCAAAGAACACAGCAGGCATGCACAAGTAGAACAAGTCACTGCTCATTCATTGAGGCAGTTAATCTGAGACAAAATGGAGAGGGGAATGACTTCTCTGATCCTAAAAATGGGCATTTAAATACTTGCCTCTCTTCTCTCTCTTATCTGTAGAGCCCATGTTTCTCCAAAATGAGAAATTAAAAACAAAAGTTAGCAGTATTTATTTAGGCTGAGGTGAACTGGCTTTGGAGAGAGCAGGAACTGTTTTAGAAACTTCAGGGGATAAAGTCTATTGGCTAAGTTGAGCAAGAGTTAAATCACAGGACATACATTCCCACTTTTACAGACAGGATCATGGATCTGAATAGCAGTGATCAGTAACTTTGTTTCCTCTTTAAAAAAGCCTGCATCACCAGTGATGTTTAGCACCCATAACACTAAACACATAAGAAGAAATCTTTTCAATACTCTTTGAAGACAAAAGTTCAAGAACAAATTATGTCATGTATATTTCCTAATGGGAACACTGCCCTTACAGCCTTGAGTTACGTTCTCCAAAGCACTGTGACAGTCTAAAATACAGGCAGCATGTATTTGAAGCATTTTCAAAGACTATTCTTGCCTTAGAAAATTTTAGAACAAGGTTTTCTGTGCCCCAAATCCATTTTATTTCTCAAGCAGGCAGAGAACACCAAGCATGTAAAGCAAGTCTCTCCCATGTACCAGCCTCATTGCTCAGCACAGTGGTCTACTGTGTCCTGTTTCTTCTATGTGGGGCAGGGAATGCAGGAAGTGAGAGGAGGATGAGAGATGACATCAAAAGAAAAAGTTCAAGCAGTCCACCACAGTTTTAAGCTTTGAGGCCAAGATGACTGAAATTCAATGAACTACAGTAACACTCTGCCCCTCCCAACACACATCATGCCTCACCTTCCCCCTTTCCCAGCACCAAACCCTTCCTGTAGAAACAAAAGAAAAAAACAACTTTCAGATATAAAGATGGTTCTAGAAAGTTCTTCTGCAAAGCTGTAATTATTTAAAGCTGTCCACGTAAAACTGTTCTAATAAGCACTTCCCCATGTTTTTTTAATACCACGTAGAAACTAGAAAGTATGCACAATCACCTTTCATTGCCATAAAGGAAGACTTCTTCTTTAGCAATGTGACTTGGCTGAGCTATCCAGATTCACAGAATCACAGAATGGTTGAGGTTGGAAGGGATGTCTCGAGATCATCTGGTCCAAGGCCATTGCTCAAGCAGGGCCACCTACAGCCAGTTGCCCAGGCCTATGTCCAGATGGCTTTTGAATATGTCCAATTGTACAAGCCACATTCAAAACTGGAATCATCATAGTGGGCAGCAAATACTGCACCAACACTCGCATGTGAAAGTCTGGCCTCCATCAAGACATTTGTGAGGATTCGCAGATGTCACACTTTCATTCAGGAGGGTCCATCTGAAGGATGTTGTGGCGAGATGAACGTTGATCTCTTCTCCTAAGGTATAAGCGATAGGACAAGAGGAAACAGCCTCAAGTTGCACCAGGGGAGGTTTAGATTGGCAGTTAGGTAAAATTTCTTCACCAAAAGGGTTGTCAAGCACTGGAACAGGCTGCCCATGGAAGTGGTTGAGTCACCATCCCTGGAGGTATTAAAAGATGGGTAGATGTGGCGCTTAGGGACATGGTTTAGTGGTGGATTTGGCAGTGTTAAGTTAACAGTTGGACTTGATGATCTTAAGGGTCTTTTCCAACCTAAATGATTCTATGACTCTCTTATTTTCATTCAGTAGTGTCCACCAGGATAGCTTCTGGTGGGTAGGGTGAGGATACCCATAGAAAGACCCTGTCTTTCCACGAGGACAGAGTGGCTGGTCTCTTGAAGATACATATTGTCCCATTAAAGGATTGTTAGAGACAAATTATTTTTGTCTCCATGAAGGTCTGTTCCCCTTAGGGTGGCTTTAAAGAAGGAAAAAGTTGTCTTACACTCAGCAGAGGCACCATGCACATTGTGATGATGCCTGGGACTGGTGAGGCTGGCCTGCTATTGGATGCACCCCAACTGCTGCTCCTAACCAGGACAGGAGTAAATGGGAGTGGGCTACTGTGTGTAAATCCCTACAGCCAAGCAAGGTTATGGAAGGGTTGTCAGAGCTGACACCAGGCTTCCTGTTGTCAGCCACATGGAGTCTGTGTTCTCAAATTTGGGTGGGTTTACTGGACTGTTCCTGGGTGCTAACTAGGGCTGGATGGGGGCTTATGCATTTGCTATCCAAGACTGGAGAGGGCCAGTCATAGCTACTGAACTCCTTATGCTGGTGCCACATCTCATATCATCCTCCTCAACTTGGTTCCAGATCCTCTCGTGTGGCTGTATCAAGTGGAGACTGCTCTGCTGCACTGTGGGAAGTTCATTGCCCCTGCCTGCAGCCAAAACAACACCCTCAAGAAGCCCATGGCAGAAAAAGAAGGGAAAACTTTCCAATTCTTATCTTTTAAAGTCAGTATGATGCTTCCCTTTGGACCTCACTTCATATTATCTTCAAAAGTTTCTCACATGTATAAGGCATTTCTTGCACTAACATGAAAAACGGGAGTCAGAGACGAGGATTTATGTGGTTCTTCCTAGATCCCCTCTTATAGTATTGGAATAGAGGCTGTATGTTTTCATTCTCCTGGATTTTACCCAGTATTTCAAGATTTAACATTAATATCAGCAGACCAGAATGCTCTCCAGCCAACTCCTCTTGCAAGTCCATGTTTTCTAATAAATTTCCTCTGTCACTAGTGGGCTCAAGAGTAGTTTGTCATCTAAGCAGACCTCTCCCTTCCAAACATTCATCGAAAAAAATTATTAAATACTTCCATCTTTTTGAATCTTTATTAACAGATTTACTTCAAAAAAAGAAAAGGGTGCATGCCCTCAGCACAGTAAGTTTTGCTCCAAAACTGAAACAATTTCCCTTTCAGGAAAATATATCTAGTTGGTTTTATTCGGCATCCCTCCCCTACAGTTTTTTGTACTTCAGAAGTCTAACTTTCATGAAATGTGATCTGTATGGTTACCAGCCACTTCTCAGCACTGACTGGTTTTCTCCTGCTAGCTCCTAAATGTTTTGGAGTTGTTTTGGAGTCATTTTCTCCTGGAAATAGGGGAGTCCATGAAGTCTGCAGGGCTGAAAATTACTTCACCCAAATGTGGACCAAAGATAATTGGAGAAAAATGGTTAAGAGCACGGGTTAAACATGCTTGAAAGATGTGAAGTGTTCTCCAGTAAAGCTCTGGTCTCTGAGTCAGACTTTTCCTCTGAACCCTCTGCTCCTGCCATCACAGCAGGGCTTCCTGGCACCTGCACAGACGTGGAAAAAACAAAAGCCAAGACAAGCGGGCCACTCAACTTTAAGGAGAGTGGAAGACAGACAGTGCAAAGATTTCTCTTCCCTGGAGGAGACGTCTCCACCATGCTCCCTGCAGACCTTTGGCTGGAAGAGTTGCTAACACCCAGTTTGACACAGAGAAGAGAAGGAGACTTGAGTAACCTGCAAGAACAGACTCACAGCATCACCACAAAAAGAGGGCCACAAGAAAGGAAGAAATTACTCCAGTGGGCTTGGAAGAAAATCCCTGGTATTTTTGTCTGATTTCCAGCCATTTGGGATAAGGGTCTACTTGACACTTTTTAGTTGTCTGTGTTGTAGATATCCGGGCCCGTTGCTCCAGAATTTCTTCATATCTCCTAATGGAGAGACATGGACATTTTCAGAGCCCAGTGATCTCACACAACAGTACAATTTGTAGATGAGAGGACAGGGTTGAATAATGGTTTCTAAAATATACTCCCAACAAAGAACATGTGCACAGAAACTGTCATATTCTCACAGCTTGTTCTGGTACGCCTGGCATGACAAACAACAGCTTTCCTCTTCCCCAAACCTCATAGCCCCAACGCTGCACTGACCTCAGCCAGTGTCTGGTGCACCAGCCCCTTGTAGAAGCAATGCTGTAAAGATTAACTGGAGGCTGAGTTTGGACCCCAGCTAACCTGAAGCCAAAGCATCAATGAGCAAAAAGGCACCAGACAGGTTTTGCAGACAGGCACCAGCACCACAGGCTGCCTCGTCTCACAGTAACTCCCCGGGCACAGGACACAGCACTGTGTGAAATGCTATCAGCAACTTATTTTAGGTGGCTGTACGTCAGAAATCCTGGCCAAAATAAACCCCTAGGCTTGCTCCAATGCATCTTTTTTTAGAAAAGAATTTATATAAATGATCTTTTGTGAAAGAAAAATATTGTGGTGAGCCTGTGCAATATGTCACCATGATTTTTTAAAGAAAAAATGGTCTTCCCACTGGAGCGTAAGAAGAAAAGCACCAGCCTGAATAACAGTCATACCTACATTTTGCTGTCCTTATCACCAATGTCAGGAATCTCCAGGTGATATCAGGGAGCCAGGCCAGAGTGCTGGCACCTACCCAAAGAAAAATTAAAATGGCGACCATGTAATGAAAGTAAGATGTTAGTTCTTTAAAAATATTTTCAGTAATAAGAGTCCTTTGAACTTTAAAAACAGTTCTTTAAATATTTGTTTACAACATTTGTACAATATTTACACCTTATTTTCCCAGTGTTTCAGTTCTCTGCTAACTTTATACTGTGAGAACGAAGATTTGGTTAAAGTCTAGGTAATGTGCCAGCACTCTGGCATGTCTGGATTCCCAAGAATCCATTGCTACGGAAATAAAAAGGAAATTAAACCACTGGAAAAATAAAAGAAGTATGTTAGGTTGCTATGGAGCCTGATTAAATTTGGAGGTAAGGTTTAACTTGCCACTTAATTCACATCACTTAGAGGTAAGGTTTAACCTGACGCTTAATTCACATCATTATGCAGTGAATATGGCAGGAGATTTGAAGGGCCCTGTGCCACTGCCCAGCAGCCACCGGGGTTCTCTCTGAAATGGCCCATGCACAGAAATCCTCTCCTGAAGATGCAGAGCGGGCACTGCCAGCTTCCAGACAGCTCTGGCCACCTGAACCTTAAAGGTCTTTTTGCAGGTTTCTCAGTCCTCCAATGTAATTTTTAAAAGTAGTGTCTCTTCAACGCGTATAAAATTTAGCCATTTAGCTCAGACTGTTTCAAACAGTTCCATGAGCCAGTACTATTACACTGCAGCCTATTTGTGATATATTAGCATGTAGTATACGTAGCAATGAACAGCCTCCTCTGAGATGGACCCCCTTATAAATGAAACGTTGTTTGTAATCTGTCAAGCATGCGTAAGCAGCCTCAAGAACAGTCATCATAAAGCAACCAGGTTTAAATTGTTTTTTCTGCCATTTTTCTCTTATTCAAGTAAAGACCAATATAATGCATTACAGCAGTACTACTATTTCTTTTCCATGAAGTCTGAGATCTGGAGGTTTTGTCAGCAGTGGACATAAACTTGAGCTGGTGTTATAATGCTGCAAGTCAGTCAAAGGATCCCTGAAATGAACTGTAACCCATTTTGCTACTTGTCTATTCTTTATTAGCAGTAAGTAAAATCAGTAATCAGACAGTAAGCACCTTCAAAGTAAAATCTGCTGTTCTGGAATTAAAAGTCCTAACAGTTAAAGGCAAGACCAATTCTGTCAAATATCACGTAGCTAGCTAACAAACTCTTATTTATGAAAGAAATTTCCTTCTTTTAGCTAAATTGTGTTTTAACTGGTACTTTAATTAAAACAAAAATTCAAGTTCTGGTCAACTGAAACTCCTGACTGTAGCTGCAATTACACCCATACAGCAACCTTTTATTTCTAACCAGACAACAAAAATCTGGCTGAGAATACTGAAGGCCAGAGTTCACACCATAACTGCTGAGGAGAGCCATGTGCATAGCACACGATAACAGAACAGCACATTTACCACCATGATTTTGTACTGCAGTTGAGTATTGCAAGAAGTTACAAATTACATGGATTGAGCATCCTAAACACAGACATAACAGAGCCTCTCTGCAAGTTCTGCTGGCACACTGGTGCAGTTTTAAATCAGACACGCCTGTGAGAAGCTGGTACACCTCTCCTTCAAAACTGCGGTTCCCCAGTTTGTCTGTGTGGTTTTTTAAACACCTCTATCCTTCTATTTGATTTCTGAAATGTCCCAGGACCATCCCACCCCATCAATACACCGGGCTTCCAAAATACCTACTTCTGGCTTTGCCAGCAAGTCCCTGTGCTACCTAAGTGTGCTGCTGCCCCTCCTCAGGGCTCATTTTTTGGTCCATGAAATGGTAGAAAATAGAAATCCTCCTCCTATCAGAGAGGTGCTGCAAGGAAGGAGGTTAACCACCAGTTTGAAGCATACACATACTTAGCTGGAATATTACTCCACATTCAAAGTTTCCTCTACTCCAAAACAGACGCTGTTTTTTACGAGCAGCATTTCTCTGGAGTAAGTCCATGAATTTGCTTGCCAGAGGCTGAGCCCCATCTGCACATGTTGCTCCCACTGATCAAACAGGGCTGCGGAAACACACTCCAGTGCAGCTGGGCAGCAGGACAGCCGTAACGCAGGAGCCCTAGTCACTCAGGTCTGCCAGGACATCAGCAAATCCCTCATAGCATTTGATGAACTCCCATAGGTGTTCCACGGAATTTGGGCAGTGGGATTGATGGCAGGCTGTCTTCCTAAAAATAACTTACTTTCTCTCAGCCTTAAGAAAAGCTGCCCAGGAGGAGAAACTGAAAGGAAGCTCATGAGGTCTAGAGAGCTACATCAGTCCTGGCAATTAGTCAGGGCTACACAGAATTTGGGGAGCCCCATATGAGCAGTAAAACAGACCAGCAGATGACTGTGATGACTAACAGATGTGATGGCAGGAGCAGAAACATGGAGCTCTTTGTTTCGGTCATGTTGCGAACTTGTGCCCCAGGGATACCTGTGACCACAGTGTTTTAGACATGGGGGTGCAGAGGAAAGGACTGAGGAGCTGCTGTTAAGCTTTCTCTGCTGTCTCCAGTCCGTATTTGGAGGGGGAAAAGAATACCCCCAAAATAGCGTGCATCCAGTACCTTTGCAGGCTTTGTGCTGACACTGGTTTTGAACCACCTGCAGGTTTCAAAGTGCCCACAACAACCTTGTATACTCTTCAGTATACAAGAACAAGACAAAACTGTGAGCACTTCTGTCATCTCCAGGCACTACGCAACACTTAATAGTGAAGAAGATGAGTTACTCTGTCCATCAACATTGTGACTATTTGCCCATAGGATTCAGACAAAATGTTTTTCTAATACCACCAAATGCAAAATACCACATCTGGAAATCAGGAGCACAGATGATGTCGATACCAGATGGGAGAGGCTGCCTTGAGAAGCAGCAGATGGACTTTGAAATCACCGTGAATAACTGACTTGGCATGAGCACTCGGCATGCCATAATGCCACAGCAAAAACAGTGGGCACAGTTTGTGGCCACAAATACCAAGAGGTTGAGAAGAAATCTTAGCGCTATTTTTTATCCATGGTATGTAGAGCACTGGGCTAGCAACTGGTGCTGTGTCATGAGACGCACAAGAACCAGAAAGTTCCAGAAGGAAAGGTTTTCAGCTTCTGAATCCAAAATATGCAACATAAAGCTTCAGGTGCTCACTGTCCACAGTTCATCCAAGAGCTGGAGGGATTAGGGAATAGCACAAGACAGTCTGGGACTTCTCAGCCTTCTTGATAACAATGCAGCAATCCACAGGTTGAAGATGAAGTTCAAAGACCAATGTGGAAATGCAAATTAATTTCTCAATCATGACCACAATCAAATATTAGAACAGGTTCTCCAAGTACATGGTGAGTTGCCACTATGAGCACCTTCAGGACAAGATTGAATAACTTTTCAGGAGGCACACTGAGATACAGCTTTCAGAGTAAGTAAGTTATTCAGATAAGCGATAGAGAGGGGGTGGAGAAGGGAATTATTGCAGGTGGACGGTCAATTCAGAAGCAAGAAGGGCATCCACAAAGGGACCAGCCTGGGGGTGTAATTTTTGTGCCACACATCTGACACGCTCAGAAGACTTGGAGCATGGGGACAGTGACTGAATCAGAAGTCTCACACTTCCACAATTCTCTTGCAGGGGAGACAATTTTCCCTTTGCTTGAGGTGCAATCAGTATAATCCCCATGTATCACAAATTTTCTGAAGCAGATTTGCTACATGAACAGGCAGAATAATGTTTACACATTTCAGCGATATAAAAGCACATGAACTGCCTGATTGTATCATTTGCATGCTGAAACACAAACCACAATAAACCACGTAACATCAGAAGGGAAATTTTCCAGCTTTGACAGTGAGGCCACCTCTACAGCACCAAACCGTCACTTGCCTGCTGGGAACGTACAGGGAGAGATTATTTCCCCCAGGCAGTTCAGGCCTCGGACATTTGTTGGGAGTCTCCTGAAGCACGCAGGCTAGCTACAGGGGTTTATCAGTGACAAGAAGATTATTGCTACAGGTTAGATTGGACTGGCCAGGTCCCTTGTGCTCTGTCTTGGCCAGACCTCTCCAAGAGTTTGCACTTCTCCGTCCTCTGAGCAGTGAGGTGGCATGGACTGTCCCCTGCTCTACTTATCAGTGATGAAGACTCAGCACAGTATTTTGCGGGATCAGCCACCCTAGGCAAGTAGTTCCTGCTGGTGAACTAAACCACCCAGCCAAGAGTCAATGCGATAACACTGGAGTAGGTAGCATAGCTTTCCTTAATGTACATGTCAACTACTGGTTTAGGATCTAGCAGCTGCTTTGCACACAGTTCTTGGCAAGACTCTCTTTCCAGTATGACTATTCAACTCTTTCCTGCTAGGAAAATTACTAAGGTTTGGCAGGTTGACTACTCCCTTCGCTGGACAGTCTTGCCTATAATATGTGGAGCTCATCTTTTACTCATTGAGATGAAACAGAACAGATTACAGAACCACTACTTCAGCAAAACACAACCGCTATGTCTAACACCCACACTCAAGTGGCATCTTACACCTTTGACATATCTCCTTTTTAAGTCACTGGATAAATACAAGCCCTATTTTATTGCTGAAAATAGCAACTTCAGGTATTTAGGGTTTTAGTGTACTAAATATGTAGTAAGCAACATCCAAAAAAGCAGGCATGCAAAGAAAATCTTTGTTTCTCTCACTGAAGCACATATTCTGTCTCTGTAAGGGCACATGGAATACCCTGATTTCTAAAATATTAAATATTCCATCATGGAAGGAAGGAGGGAAATGAGCACATCTGCCAGAACAATGGCAACATTTTAGAGTACCATTTGTCTAATGCCTCTCACTCCCTGTTACAACACTGAGCTCATCTTGCACAGCACGGATAAGGCTGAGTTCTAACAGTACAGGACACTTATACTTGTATTTTCACTAACAGTGCAACAGCAAGAGAGCAAGAACATCTTTAGTTCTTCTCAATATTTACCATTATGCAAGTTCCTTATGGAACTGAAAGAGTACATACCGCCAGTTGCTTAAGCACAGCTATTCTGCTGTTTCAGTACCTAACCCTGCAAAGCTAAGTTTGGTGTTCTAGAAACTTTAGGATGTTACCCAAAATAGCTCTGAAGCTTTTATGATTAAATAAACTGAGGAGTTGAGGTAAGGGAGTTTTAGGTGACAAGCAGATGTTTTATGTTGCCCAGCTGCATTATCAATTCTCCATTTAAGTTCAGAGGGAAATATCATCTTGAAAAGGGACAACACAAGCTTCGTGATTACTTTCATGGGATTACACCGCCTCTGCTAATCTCCACAGAATTTTCCACTGCAGGTGTTACAAGGTCCTGAAGACTGGAATTTCTCCAGCATTACTTAAACTGAGAGGCTAGAGCTTGCCTGAGCTCTGAAAGGGATTAGAAGCAAGCATGCTTTTTACAGCCCATTTATTTTTGATCCCAGAGCAGGAGGAGCAGCAAGTGAGTAGAATGCCACATGCTTTTATGTAGCTTTGACCTGCTCAACCCCCATTGACCATTGGAACATAGAAGCATGAAGCTTTTAGGACAAAGTGAAAACAAAGGCTTTCAACCTGTAAATAACTTGAAGAGCAATTCCTGACTTTGTTTCTCACCTCCTTGGCTCATGAGTCAAGGTATGCAGGGGCCCCTGCCTTGCAGTAGCATATAAAATGGAGTGCATCACAGAACAGACTGGCAGGCTCTAGCTCCAATGTGACACTAACAGGCCTAGGACTGTGCCTTGACATGTTTTAATGTCTAGTTGAAACCAGATAATGGTCAGAGAGGGCAAAAATGGCTTGCTAGAAACTGTCACTATAACGTAAGTGAAAGATGAATCATGTCTCACTTAACTGACTAATCTTCAGTAAGTTGAGGCAGATGTGTACATTCATGAGGGGGGAAAAAATAGTATACCTTGAACAATAGCTAAACCCAAGCATTATTGTGTACCCCATCACTATTCCTCTCCCTGCCAGTGTAGCTACACACACATTGGCCAATAAGCTCCACAAATACTTCATCAGCACTATTTAGATGCAAGAATTACTTGAGGCAAGCAATGTTTAGCGTAAGTTTATTTGCACAAGAATTTCAGAATCATTAAGGTCCAAAACCCAGTTTCCAAGAATGACAAGTGAACACCACAGTGCAGAGCAGTGGACAAAGTTATTGTGACCAATCTCACCTTTGGGCTCATCACAAATCCAAATATTTCAGTACCTTGTTTTGCCAGCTTAAAAAAAAAAAAAAAAGACTCACTTCTTCCAAAGAGGTATGAGACAGATTTTCCAAGAGCTGACTTCTTTTAATAGTAAAAAAATAAAAGAGATAAACATAGGAAAATAAAAGGTCTTCTAAATTTCAACAAAAAGTGCAATTTTAATCAGAAAGAGACAAGCCCAATCCAGACACTTTAGTTGAGTGGCCTTCTCTTCCAATACAAGTGAGAAAAACCAGAGTGCTCCAGCCACTCCCCGCAAAGCTTCTGCTACTATAGCCCAGCATCCCACCTTATAACTAGTTTCATTGAAATTAAAGAACATTATGAAATATGCTTCACCATATTTAACAAATGGTTGAGTAAGACTTAGATACAAAGGCTAGAAGCATTACTATCCATTTGGTTCTCCCAATGCCCAAATTAGACCAAGCTGCCAGTGACTACAGTCAACTTATTGCTTACTCCTGTGCGCAACAGTTACAGCACCCTGATTGAATGAGGTGAATGAGAGGGATAGTAAACAAGTACCATCAGTACATTGACAGCTTAAAATTGAAGCAATTTGTCCAAGTTCTCTTCTAAGAGGTCTTTTCCCAAGCACTTATATAGGGACAAGCAGAGATCACTACCAACACTAGTGATTATTCTAGTCATCAGAAACTCACAAAGCCTAGGCACAAAATATACCAAATGCTTATCCCCAGAACTCAATCCCAAAATATAGGTCTTCAGGTTTCAGTAAAAAGCTTTAGGTATTTGGACTAGACTTAAATACTACCTACTGCTTTGTAGACAAGACTATTAATGTTAAAGTGTGAGGATCTTGAAAAATGATTACTCAAAAGCAAGCTGTAGTCTTCAACCTCCAGCTTAGTGACTGACTGAACTATCTGAGGACAAACACAGCAACAATTACATCTTGAGCCAAGGGAGCATGAAGTATGCTTTACTTTACAACTTTTCAGAGTGACCATGCATCAGCATAGGGATTTTACCAAACTGACTAAAACTCAGTCTACTACTAGGTTTCCTTGGAGGCATCTTTATCAAATAATAAAAAAAAAAATCACTCTTACAACAAGGAAGTCACACCAATAAACTGTAAGTCCAGGGGAACTTGGCAATAAATACTGACAACAGATGCTTAACCTCAGGCTGGCTTAGCCCAGCAGAGTTCATAAGCTACATGAAGAAAAGAGCTATTTTGAACTGCACAGTCTTATTTTACTAGAAGCCTAGTCCTGAGGAATGATGCACTGATACAAGACTTGCAGTCCAGTGTTACTGCAGCTTTGTTGTGATGCCACTGCCCAGAGGGAATGTGTTAGGGTAACAGTTTGAAGTACAGTAGTCTTTCTCTAACCTCCACTTGACACACAAGCGAGCAACAGAGGATAGAGCAGGTTTGCAGAGGCATCATTAAGTACTGAAGGGAGACTGAATCAAGCAGGCAGCCTAGACTTGCCTAGGGTCATCAATTAACTTTTACCTAGTGCCCATTCTCATGTTACTCCTTGCTACAGGGGCCACCGTAAACCTGAACTCAAACCAGCTAGCACACACCAAATTAAGCCACTGCCACATGCAGCATCAGGCAGCTGGGACAACTTGAAACAGAAAGGGGTGGACTGCTTGCAATACAGTGGTGAAAAGCTACTGAGTAGCTTTACCTGCCAAGCCAGGATTATTTTGAAGGCAATGAGACAAACAGTGTCCCAACAATCCCTTATACAGTAGGGCCAATGGAGTAGATAGTGTGCAGCCTCAGGGTATGGTTTAACTATTCAAGTGCTTAACATCTAGCAGCCAGGCTACAAAGCATCAATATTTCTAATATGCCAGAAAAGGAACACAACAGTCCTGCAAAGCTTAAACCCAGGAAGTCAGCTGTTCAGAGAGCAGGCATTCAACATAAAGCTTCCTTAGAGGCCTCAGCAACAAGTTACATTAGCAAAAGCACAGGAAGCTTAAATTCTCCATAGAACTATCTCAGTAGGAATCCATTAAAGCCTTTTTTCTAGCACTTCCTTTTCCAGTAGATGCACCTGGCCTGATGTTCAGCAGCCAAGGCATTCAAAGACTAGTAAAACCTAAGTCTGTTTGTTTCAAGCCTGTGAGGACTCCTCCTGAGCACCTGACCACTTCTTCCACATGAGCTGATGCATAGGAACAGTTTCTAAAGAGTGGCCATGAGATCACACAAGACAGCTACATGAGTCTAAGCTATTTGATATGCAAATCAAACGTGTCCCTCAAGACAACACTTTACTTCTGCAATGGGTATAGCTTAAGTTGGCTTTAAAAACATCTTTTTAAGAGGTGATAGCAATTACAAACTCCTAAGCAAAAGACTTCCTTCCTTCTAGTGACATTCAACACTAGGCCAAGTATTGCCTTGCATGCAGGAGTTATTCATGCCTACATTTGCATTCCAGCAGTAAGCTTGCACCAAGTTTAACACACATGACAACACTGGCATCGTGTTGGTTTTTAAAAAGCCTTCCAAATAGTCAAAGTCTTGGGTGAGAGATGCCTTGTCTGTAAGCGACACCAAGCCCAAGCCACAGTTAGTGAAAAGGGCTGGGTTCACTTTCAAGTTTAGCTACTTTGGCTGACTACTCAAGAAGCCTTCAATGCAAAAAAAAAAAAAAAAAAAAAAAAAAAAAAAGAGAAGGGAACCAAAAAAAAAAACCCAACT
>NW_009259718.1:2178815-2184556 GCF_000687185.1 Egretta garzetta | reverse complement strand
CTTTTTTTGGGCAACCACAAAAAAACCCTTAAATAAAAAAAAAAAAAAAAAAAAAAAAAAAAAAAAAGAGAGAGAGAGACACAACAGAAGACACCAGATTATTTGTCTGTTTGCTACTGAAGTTGCTTACAAAACTGTTCAAAAAATTAAGCTAAAGCATGCTTGGCTACAGTCTGCTTTCTAGATGGTATCCCTCCTTGCCTTCCTAAGCCAAATGAAGTCTGAACAAAAGAGTAGCCTCGCTGCTCTATTGAGACAGTCTTTACAAAGTAGTTAGGAGAAGTCAGAGTGCAACGTACCTAGAAGTTTTTGGTCCTATGAGGAACAGGCAGGTTTTTTACTGCCATTTAAGTGCTGCACTGCTACTGTTTTCCACCGTGAAGAGCAACCATACAGTGGTGTTTCACCTGCTTTCTGCTTTACTTTCTAAGCTTAAATCATTTGTTTGATCAGGCACTTTGGTCTCACAAGCTTGCAGAGACAGCTAAAAAAGGTTTAGCAAATGAGTATTCTTAAACATTGCACGTACCTATTAAATAGCTCTAAGATTTGCCTTTCTAGTCTACTTCTCTGGTTAAGCAAAGGAAACTCAGTATCATTTGCTATGTATATTTTACTATTGCAATTCAGTGAAAATCATCCAGTTAACATACCAGTTTCTAATACCACTATATACACAACTGGGGAATTTTTAACCTTCCTTATAAAGCACAGGAGTTTCAAAGCAGCAAGTCCAGCACATACCCTTTAGGAAGGTTAGCCCCCTACACCTCCAAGGGAGTACATACTCTTCCAGAGGCTATTCTGAGAACAGGGGCAGACTTTCAACACATACAGCTTCTGTGGAGAGCTCGGCTTAGGGTTTATATACCTTTTCAAGTGAGGGTTAAGACCAGTAGAGAAGAAGAATTTTACTCTAACCACTCAAAATACTCTCTCATTCAGGGACCAGGTGATAGTGATAAACCAGTAAGCTCAACCCCTAAGTGGTGACAGAAAGGCAAGCCTTCAGGACATGCCTGAAGTTGTACAAGAAGAAATTAATTTTAGGAGGCACTTCAGAAATTTATACTGTGGCAGGAGTGCACATAATCCTGGAACTTACAGTGGTTTGGGTTTTTTTGGGGTGGTGCATTTTTGTTTGGGTTTTTTTTTTTTGCTTGCTGTGGACCTGTGAGGAAGAAAGTTGGGCCAAACCTCAGTGCAAGAGCTGTGCTACTTTCCAACTGTGCCAAAAATTGTTTTGAACAATGCAGTCAGAAAGGCTTATCTTGAGCCTGGACTCAACAGTATTTTTCCATCCTAACTATTCATACTGTGGTTCCAATTCTATGTAAGGCTTCAATTCCTCATTTCAAACACTTTTCACATTACCAAGTTTTAGATTGTGTTTTGGTGCATGTTTAGAGATGCCACCTTCCAAATTTTTGTACTCAAGAAAAATTTAGCCAGCTTATGCTTTAGAGATAGATTTACTAATCCATCTTCAACTTCCAAGAAATTAATCTTGAACTTGAGGCAGGACCATATAGGTAATACAGGAAACAAAGTTTAGGCCCTCTATGAGATAGTATCCATACTGTTACCAGTTCTACACAGCCAGAAAGTAGAAGCAGCCCAAGCATGACATGAGCCCACTCTTGCACTATTAATCCAATAGAAAGTTGGCCAGAACTTGAACTGAGGAAGTATAGAGTAATGAGGTTAAACAATAGAAAGCAGAGTTTTGTTGCTGTTCCAGGAGTGGCTTCTGCTTAAGACACTTTACAGTCTTTCCTCTACTAACTAACCCAGTTTACCGAATACTCCACTTAGGTCACACATTAATAGCCATTTCCAGAACTAGTACAGAGTTTTGTAAGTACTCCTCTAACATTTGGCTGCTGGTTCTCTTCTCCTGGTGAAGAGGTAATAAGGCTTCTTGGCATTTGTAGAGATATACTGAACAGTTCATAGCAGGTCACCTGGTTGCATACTCCTTCTGCACACCAGGAAATGGACAGTCCAATGCAGTCATATTTCCATTAGAAAACCTCCAGCTGACAGTTATTACTTGTCTGTATATACACTCAGCATCTTGGCCTTCAGTAGCCTCCACTTAAGAAAACTCAAGTGAAACAATCAATTGCAAGGCAACCAAGTGGGGTAGGACTGGCTGTACGGCACAGGAGCATTTGCAAGATAGTAGTTGCTGAAGTTTACATCACTAACATAAGGTGCTGGCTGGTAGTAACAGGTAACATTAGTGGCATTAGGGATGATGTTTTGTTCTGCCAGTACTTTGAGCGCTAGCAGAGAAATCAAGTTGAGAGTCTGCCTTCGCTCATGTCCCATGAGACAGACCGTGCTCTCATTCACCACCCTGCGCAGAATCATGAGGTAGTCGTATTTGCTCCTCTCTTCTTTGGAGAAGTGGTTCTGAAGGTAGGTCTCTAGTTTGCGCTGCTGATCCAGGATGTCTGGGAAGTCTATGAAGAATCTGGAGCACATGTAGCGCTCTAATGTTTTGATCTCATCCTTATCCATGGGCCTGAAGTCTCGTACTAAAAGGTTACTATACTTCAGAAGCCCACCACCTCTGATCTCTTCAGGATTTTTGGTAGCTATCAGCTTGTTCTGGAGGTGATCAAAAGCCGCTTCAAAGTCTCCATACATGCTCTCCCCAATCACAGTTGGATGGAAGTGCTCCGACATGGGGGTTTCCGAGTAGTCATAGTAAAACAGCAGGGAGTCCAGTATGATTTGGAAGGAGTCCACACTGAACTCAAACTGTCGACGTATACAGTCCACAAACTTCAGCTCCACATTCCTGCCATGTTTGTTGGAAAGTGATATCAAGCTCCAACGGTCAGATTCTGTGTACACTTTGACTAGCTTCTGGATGTAGGCTTCCTTCAGTGTTACTGGACTGATTTTCAGCTTGCTGACTCCTTCTGGCAAGAAATTCAAGAGGGATCGCAACACCACATCTCGAACCAACTGAAACTCTGCCTCACTTGGAAGAGAAACTTGAAAGATGAGATCCAGGTCTTTGCATCCCAGCCCATTATCCTTGACCAGCACATGACCAGCTGCAGAGCCATTCAGACGGACGTCATGTACCACAATGCCTGCTTCACTCAGCCTACTTCGGACAGTCTGAACTATGTCCTTCAGAGTTATCTTTAGCGTCGGGAAGTTACCTCGTCCATGGATCGGAACCACCTCTGTAAGAACCTCATGCAGACGGCAGACCTGCTCCCAGTTCAGTACACTGCATGACATGCAGTCTGTGTTACTTCCTTTGCCTGCCATCTTAAGGTTTTTCTTCTCCAAAGAAACTGTAGGGATGTGGAATAAAAAGAAATACAAGTCAGACTTTTAGGTTTCCTAGATATGTCCTAGTCTCTGCTTTCCTGTCTACACACAGAGATGTAAACTAGAAAGAAATAATTCTATGTACCAATGATTATCAGTAAGCCCTTCACCTGAAATGATACTCAGCTTCTCTATAGGTGCAGGCAAAAAATCTAGTTGTCATTGTCCTTTTTTGGTGAGGCAGCATTAAGTACTTCAAAGCAGTTTGTGCTAAAGCAAAATTATCCACAAAGATGACACGTAAGCTTTGCCTAAATTTAAGATCATCTGCAGTGCCAGCTGAAGCCAGCAAGAGCCACAACTGCAAAGCGCTCCTGAAAGTTGAGCTTTGAACTTGTTTCGTTATACATAAAGCTCAAAGTGTTCCAACTAACACAATGGTGGAAGACACTCAGATGTTAGTTTCAGGGCTTAGACATCCAGTTCACTGAAACCATTTTAATTATGCCAGAGACTGAAGATGTCTTCCTTTTCACAGAAGTTTTTCCTTTCTCAACCACCCAGCATCTACCACTCATGGGATAAAGGCCAAGTACACCTCACTCCTGCAGAAAGCTACAGCACTTCTGTACCCTGGTCAGAATTTCAGGTAACAATTACTCAGTTTGCACTCCAGTCTTTGTAGGCAACTCTACCCTTCTTCAGATACACTGCAGAATCTTTTTTGGAAATAGCCATACTTGCCCCAACCTTTTGCTCATTTGTGGAGGACTAAGAAGCTTGTAAGAGCTGGCATGTATTCAGATGGCATATATCATGTTTGCGTTACTCAGACTAAGGACTTGAGAACCTCACTGACCAGATTTTGTCACAGCCTCATTTGAACTTTTGCACTTTTTAAGGAGTCCTGTCACAGTTGACCAGATCATTCTCTTGTGCTTAAGTGGCTTGCATTTTGAAGTATGTAGATATTTACATATGTCCTACAGTCACGCAACTCCAACTGGTATTAATATACTTCTCTCTTTTTAAGTGTTCCAGGTTTCTATTGCAGCCAGGTGCTTCCTGACAGATACAGTCTAATTGAGGCCTCACCTTCTTCTGCCCCAACTACTTGTGAAGACTGCAGCTGCCAGGGTCAGACTAGTTAGACATAAGGTAGTTAACTCTTGCTTACCAGGAATTTAAAACCCAACCATATAGTTTCCTAATACACATCAACATAGCACATGGAACACTTTTTAAGCAAGATTTAAAGAGCAACTGTTGTAATTTCATGCCTGTCCTCTTCCAGCTTTCAATTTTTGAGCAGCTCATGGACCTGTCACCTCCTCTACAGAGGAGAGTCAAATCCTAGATAAAATATACAAGTAATGTAAAAATGCTCTTGGGATATCAATTTCTGCCCTTGAGCATGAGCTGCTGCATTACAACCTCTGCTGCTGTGGGTCACATCAGCTACAGCAGGCACAAAACAAACCTGTCATTTGTAAGATGATTAGTCCAGGACAAATCAAGGGGTTCATCCAATTCAATCCTTCAGGCTGCAACACAGTATAAACCCAGAGGCATCCAGCCTGCCAGCAGCTGCACTCAGGTGCTTCAAAACACATGCAAATACATGTTCATCTTAAAACCACTGTATTTTCATTGTCTTTCAGATCACTAAGGAACACAAGAGTCTTCTGTCTCCCAGCTTAAGCTGCAAGTGCTTTCAGATACTACCTCTGAGAGTGTTCCCTCTTCTCCTTCCCATCCATAGCTTTCTCAGCTGCTAAGACAACACATGCAGCCCAGTCAGTGACCAGAAAGGACTCAGAGCAGTGCTTCCCACCCCACCACACATGATTGGTTCTGCTGGGTGATCTTCACCTAGGAGAATAATGCACGTTGCTGCCCTTGTGTGGGGAAGACAAAGTATTTAATTTCCAGTTCAGCAGAGAGTTTAATTCTCAGGCTGTCAACCTATGAAGCCTCCCACCCCCAAATCACTCATGTGTTTGCCTACTCTACAAGATTTATGTCAGTGACAACAGGACCTCGGTGATTTTAGCATACTTGGGGTGCTAGCAATTCACATGCCTCTTGTTTCACCACTGACATTTTCCATCACAAGATCCGATACCTGAAGATGCTCAGTCACTGGGAAGATAACAACTCTGAAGCCGAGATGGGCGCTACCTCTTTTTAACACCAAGAGTGAAGAGTATTGCAACTTCACTTGGATGCAAATCTCAAATCAGAGGCAGAAGGAGCAAGGACAGCGCACCTTCACCTTTGTCATGATGAAGCAGATTACTCCACAGCGGGAGATTTCCCTACGAGACATATAATTTGACGCAAGACCTTAAAAAAAAGGAAATAACTTAGACGACCGTACCTGCAGCCAGCAGTACCCCTGGGCCGCTACAGTGCCGCGAGTCCCCTTCAAACCCGAGGGGCAC
>NW_009259718.1:2170441-2178229 GCF_000687185.1 Egretta garzetta | reverse complement strand
AAACATTCCAAGGGAATAACGGAAGGTAGGGAAGCGGACTGCAACCAAAGTGCGGGGAGACCTGATTGCGGCCTTTCAGTACTTAAAGGGGGCCTACAGGAAAGATGGGGAAAATCTTTTTAGTAGGGCCAGCTGTGACAGGACAAGGGGTAATGGCTTTAAACTAAACCAGGGTAGGTTTAGACTGGATATAAGGAAGAAATTCTTTACAATGAGGGTGGTGAAACACTGGAACAGGTTGCCCAGAGAGGTGGTGGAGGTCCCATCCCTGGAAGCATTCAAGGCCAGGTTGGACGGGGCTCTGAGCAACCTGATCTAGTTAGCGGTGTCCCTGCTCCTGCAGGGGGGTTGGACTGGATGACCCCTAGGGGTCCCTTCCAACCCCAAACATTCTACGATTCTATGATTCAAAAGCAGGCTGAAATATAACATGGCTTTCCCGAAGTTACCTTGTCTCGGGCAGAATAACTGTCACCATATAGCTAAAATTTCCAGGCTTCGCTAAGGAGTTTGCTACGGTGCCGCACCGGCAACAGCCAAACTAGGAGTTAATACAAAAACGGGAAGGATGCGCTCGCAAGGACACGGAACAAGTGTTGGAACAGCGTGCTACCGAAACCCACGGCTGATGGACTGTGGGAGGCACGGGAGGCATGGAGGAGGACAGAACTATTGGACAGGAAGCAGTGCATAACTTGGAGATACAGAGTAATAAAAATCAGCTGGCGTTTAATAGCATGCGGTGCAACATCATGCACTGCGGGGATAAAAGCTACGTTTTCTGCTGTAAACCCTCAATGTGTCAGCAAAAGAGGAGAGAAAGGACCTGGGGTATTTGCCTTTTGTAGAATAATCAGGACTCAGTAGAGGGGGACAAAAAGCAAAACTTATCCTTGGGCAGGCCAGTTGACGTATTTCTAGTAGAGCTAAAAAAGTATTTACAAAGCATTGGGGAAAAAAAACCCCAACACATCACAGTCAAGAAAGATGAATTAAAACCATGCACGCACAGAGAAGAGCTGACCTTGTAAAAGGAAACTGAAAAGCTCCTCTTTGCTGAGCAAACACAGACTTACCTTGTTTCACCAACAAAGCCAAAACTGAGCAGGAATATGGGTGGGTTGCTGTATTTATGTACTTATTTTTCTCCAATAGTGCACCATTGAGATAAATAGCAGGAAACAAAAGAACTGTTTAAATTAAAGGGTAACATTGACACAACAATCAGATTCAAGGCAAGTTAGCATCTTTTTGTCTGATGAGATAATCATGAATTCAGAGCATCACAGGAGGGAGGGAGGGGAGTAAGATTAACTCGCTTCAAGACGGAGCTAGAAAAGAAAATATGAAATACGATTGCCTGCAGTGGTATGGAGTTGGACGTAAGGATCTGGATTTCTCTCAACAACTTTTCCATGCATTTCTAAGACAAGAAAGACAAATAGGGAACACAAAAAAAAGTAGTAGCAGAAGTGACGGAGGCATAACCACCAGTGAGGAAATGTCTCACTTGGAGGTTAAAATAGTTAATGGTCTCCCCTCTTAAGAATATTTCTTCAGCAATATTTCTATCTCAAATATTATTGTTTTATGGCAATAACTGATTATTTTGGACAGGATATTTTCTGTTGCCCCATGGGTAAAGAGCAATTAAATTACACATTGAAAAATATTTTCTATTTGTAATACTCACTACATACCAGTAAAGGCAGAGGTAAACTGCAGCACATACTGCTATTACAGATGTTAAAGTCTTCAAAAAAGGTTCACACTTTACATTATTTATTTACAAGTTCGTGTTTCACACAAATGTTTCTAAATGCGAAGAGGTGTCTCAACTCAGTCTTAAAGATTGGGTGCCTGAGGTGTTTCCTGCCTCCTCTGATCTACAGACCTCGAGTATTTGCCAGTGGAAGTGCAGCACACTCTGCAGCGCATTCCAGCTTCCTGACAATACACTTGTTCTTTTTAATCGCTTTCCATTGGTCCCACAGAAGGGGTCCATGGGATGGGATTTTGAAATGCCACTTAAAGCCTGCTGGACCAGACTCCTGGGTAGGTTGCAGGAATAACGAGGAATGCATCTTGGAGTAATGAACATCTAGGGGAACGAGCCCGTTTACCCCTGACAAGAGCCAGCCTTCTGCTACCCATCTGCCTGTGTCTGCGTGGTGGATTAATGTGCCATGAGGGTGGAAAATGTGGAAGCACACAGCCCACTGGCGCGACGAGAAATTAAAACCCATGGGCTACTGCTTGGGTGCTGTGGCTGCTGAGGTGGCTCTGAGGCAGGCCCAGACCCAACTCCAGGGGACAGTCTTAACATCTTTAGGACTGACTTTCCCACTGTCAGCTGTAACTCCTAGTCCAGGGAGAAGTAACAGAGGAGCCCAATCTTTGCAAGCCATACCTTCTCCAAGAGCGACTGGGATGCAGACAAATTCCTACCAAGAGGCAGTGAGCGGCAGCAGCCATGGTCCCCCTCTGCCCTTGGGCAACCACCATCTCCCCCTTCTGTCTCAGCTGCTCCGTCCCTCAACTCTGCCTGTGTCCCCAGCACCTCCTCCCAGCTACAGACCCTCCTTTCCTGTCCTGTGGTGCACTCCCCTTTGGGATACACACCATGGGACCTGTTTCAAAGACTTTTCAAAAGAGAAGATGAGGAAGGAAGAAGGACCGAATGGCTCCTGGGATGGCAGCATGACGGGGAAAGGTGTCTGGGAGCTGCCAAAAGAGAGGCAAGTACGGAGTTTTATGAACACAGTGCAACTTGTTCATTTTAATCCAGTAAATAGGGCAGTGAATTTGGCAGAAGAAATGCACTTAAAAACTTGTAAGTCAGCTCAGTGACCTGGCGCTGTCAGATTAGTTTCCTTACGTGATGCATTGCTGAACGTAATGTGTCACTATAAATCATGGTTGCTACAGCTGTTAAAGCCATAAAGTGAAACAGAGTTATTAATACACGGTAGTAGTAGCTGTCATGCTCCATTCTGTAATTGAGCATCAAATCTGCAGTTGGGAAACGCTTCTTTTTTGTCTGGCGTGTGGAGTAACTGCAAGTCTGCAGATGCCGAGAGCGTGGAGACAGGTAGGAACGTCCCACCCACACGGGGTGATGGTGAAATCCTCCCGCAGAGTGTCAAGAGCAAGCCCCTTTCTCTCTTGCTGGCTGCCTTTACAAGCCTTTGAGGTTTCCTGTGGGAAGATGCAGCAACCCTTCCTCCCCATACGTGGGTAAAAGTAGATGCGTGAAGTCCAGCACAGACGCACAGAGTGTACTAATGCAGGGAACAGCAGTCCTTCAAAAATCTATGGTTAAATTTGCCACTAGAAGCACGGCGACAGCTGGGAAGTTCCTCCTCCAAGGGATGATACATTACCATGGAGGGCTTCCCAGCTCCCACCAATTTCTGCGCTCAGCAAAAGCCGAGAGACTCCAAGAGGCACAAAATGCCACCAGGCCCCTTCACCAGCAGGACCCAGGCAAAGTGGGAGCTCCAAGCTCCTGCTGCGTTTAGACGCGAGGAGGACACAGAAACCCAGAGTCGCTGTCTCTCATGAATGTCCTTTTGAAGACGTCCCCACCCATTAGCCCTTCCAGTGCTTTGCTGCGTGCCACCTCTGGCAACCCAGGCTGTGGGCTGCAGACTCTTCTTCTCATGAGCCCTCTGCTGTATATGCCCCAAACTGCTCAAAAGCCTGAACAGAGCCGCTCAAGTGTGTGACAAAGTACACAGGCCAAATTCTTCCAGCAGGGAAGAGGCACTTACGCCTCTGCCTGGGCCCCTGGTGCTTTTGCTTCCGCAGCAGGAGACTCAGTTTTGCCGATCCAGTTGTGCTGTGAGGCTCTGGAGCGGACAGCCCAGGGAAGCCCGGTATTTTTGTTTCCCTTACGAAGTAGAGGGGTAGACACACGCTGAGATGGAATGCACTCGCTGGAGCGAGTGGGCAGTGGCATGTCATCTGACTTGTTTTTTCCTTGCACCTGAGCTTGCCCCAAGTGCTTAATTAGTCACATGGTTTCCTGGAACCCGGGGGAGAACGAACCGTCAAAAATTTCAGTGGTGCAGGAGAAGGCAAAGGCTGAAGGGGGCAGGCGGAGGTGGAGGGAGAATGAGGGTTTGCAAATCAGACTGAAAAAAATATTTACTCTATTTCGGGAGTCGTGAGCAAACTTGGGACACATCGCCTCAAGCTGCAGGTGGCAAACACAGCAAAGGCGGCACAGAGAAGCAGCGAGGTTGTTGAGGGAGCGTAGCCTCGGTTGTGTCTTAAGTGCCAAGCTGCCGGTGGGCTCTGCCCCATGGATTTTGTGCTTTACCCCACTACAGGTTTTCACTTTGACATTGCGTCTTTTTCATATTCCCTCATCATCTGCGGCCCCACGAGCTGGTGCGGAGGAGTGTAGAGGTCACACCATGACTGGGCCAACCCCCTGGGAGTCTGCATCTGCGAGCCCTGCCTCTCGACTCTGCCACCAGTTGCAGATGGTAGTTTGCCCCCGCAGATTCACAGATTTGAAGGCTAACAGAGATGATCAACCACCTCTTAGTACTCATAGAATCCCTGGATAATATAATCATAGAATCATACAATGTTTTGGGTTGGAAGGGACCCCTAGAGGCCATCTAGTCCAACCCCCCTGCAGTGAGCAGGGGCACCGCTAACTAGATCAGGTTGCTCAGAGCCCCGTCCAACCTGGCCTTGAACGTTTCCAGGGATGGGGCTCCACTGCCTCTCTGGGCAACCTGTTCCAGTGTTTCACCACCCTCATTGTAAAGAATTTCTTCCTTATGTCTAGTCTAAACCTACCCTGTTTTAGTTTAAAGCCATTACCCCTTGTCCTGTCACAGCTGGCCCTACTAAAAAGATTTTCCCCGTCTTTCCTGTAGGCCCCCTTTAAGTACTGAAAGGCCGCAATCAGGTCTCCCCGCAGCCTTCTCTTCTCCAATCCCGCTGTAAAACTCATAGCCCCTTCAATAATTTGCACTTACCTGCAGACATTCTTCAAATTGCTCAAGAGATGGATGATCCAGTGTTTCCCCGTGGCAGTGTGCTGCAGATGTTAACTGCTTTCATGACTAAAGGTACATACCCAGTTTGCTCTGGTTTTAATTTCCACCTGTCTTTCTTTTCAGTACATTTTTTGCTTTGCTAGATTATAGGGGCTTTTATTGAAAAATTGTCTGCAGTCTTGAAGGCTTTTTCAGTCGGCCCTTTATTTCTAGCTGGTGGCAATGGCAGCTGGAAAGGAGGTTTTGCACAGGTAATGCAGTGTTGTAGCTTAAAAAAATCTAAACGAGGGTTGTCAGAGACTCCCCATCCTCAGATACACAGTCACACCCTTCACTTTGGGTCAGGTTTATGTGGTTTAAAACTTGTCCATCCAAAGAGGGGATTTGCCTTTGGCTGGAGCAGCTTGCCAGCCAGCCTGCCGCACAACCACATGGGCTCTAGGACAAGCACGGGAGGTGAGGCAAGGATGACAGCAAACTTCAAGCTGCGGCGGACTGGCATTCAGAAGCCTTGGGGCCCATCTCAACTACAAAGAGCCGTCTCTCCTTGGTTGGGCCACCAGCACTGTATGGAAACTCTACAGCTCTGGAAGCTACTGTCCCACCATCCATCTCCCAGCAAGGCTGACAACTGGTGCACTCTCCCTGCTGGCACTGGTGAGGGAGTCCTTGATGAGCACACAGGTAGGGTCCTCAGCAAGATCTCTGCAGCAGCCCATCCCTTCTGCAGCATGACAGTTGCCCCCCAGCACCCCAACTCCATCCGCCTCTCCTGCTAGCAGGGGATAACAATCCCCCTCTCACACCAGGTTTCAGTCTCACCTCCTCCGTGGCCAGCTGGCATCCTGCGAGGATCCAAGAGGCCCTTGCAGACAGTTTTTTGCAATTTTTGCCTACAGCTGAGCTATGACAATCCTCCCAGTGACAGATCAGTAGGGCTTTCAGGCTCTGGTATCCCATCCAGGGGAGGGAGGGTAAGGTGACACGTCCCACATGAGGAGATAGCTTTACCATAGTGCTCTCTAATGAAATCTGATGTTCTACTTCTGGGTAAAACTTGCAGCTACATGGTAACGATCCCTTTGGACAAAAAGGCTTGAGGAGGAAGTGAAGTTCTGGGGTCTTTGGAGACAAGAAGGAAAAGCGAAGGCTGGTGATGCGTTTGGTGGTAATGTTTTGCACAGGTATCCTGCTAAAAGCCAAGGGGGAGTATGCTTACCTATGGGAGGAAAAGCGAGTGCTGTGTCTCCTTTCACCATAGAGCAGACCTGAACCTTATGATGGGCAGATAAAAAGTGGTGGCACCAAGATTTCTGCATTGCCCAATAGTCTTCCGTGGTGTCACATGTAACAAACCTTAGAATCAGGGAAGATTACCAGAAGATGTGATGCCCCTTGTCCACGCTGCATTGGATTTCAGTGCTTGAATGCAAGTCATAGCTCAGTTAATGGTATGAGATCACAATAAATATCTGGATTTAGTTACTACAATTGCTGTTTTGCAGTTCAAAATCTACTCAGTGCATGAGAGCTACTATAAAAGAGAGGAGTGGGGCAGTTTTCAAGCTGGGAGAGACATTTGATTTTCGGTGGCAAGAGCCTATTCAGATGCTTCAAATGAAGCCAGTACGGAATTATTTGGTCTGGCTTCCAGTTTAGATTGCAGTGAGAAGCGTAATCGGTTCATAATGTGCGTAACAGAAAGGTTCACAGGGATGCAAAACCCATGACATTAAAAAGGTGCTTGCGGTTTGAGTCCTGACCAAGAAGCCTCCATCTAGAAAGAGCTAAGGCTAACGGCTGTCCGCTTGCTTCTGCGTGCTGATGGCACTCCCTCTTACATGGATGTGGCTGTGTAACAGACCTTAGCAGCAAGCTGATGCATTTCCCAGCAGACTTCCCGTGTGCTTGGTTTCCTCAAGGCTTGGATGGAGAATCCTGCTCACGGTGACCGTCCTACAAAGCAGCCAGGGATCGCACAGTACGTGAAGGCTCCTCACAACCCTGCCGTTCTGTTTTAATCTCCAAGCCAGTGATTCCCAACCATGCATCTGGATCCCGGTGTGGTTTTTCCAGGCTTCCCAGGTAACTGCTCCTCCAGGTCTCCTTTCCGCACCACACTTGCCATTGGCGTGACAGGATGACTCTGAGGAATAAGGATAGCAGAAATGGGAATTGGAAGTTCAGACGTTGGGTTTTCCTGTGGTGCTCACCTCAGCTCAATCTGTACCCATTCCAGCCTCCACTGGAGGCTGCACTGAAGCAAACTTTTTTTTGACTCTACACAGAAGAAACCGGTTACTAGAAAACCACTCTGAGAGTGTCAGAGAGTCATTTCTACCTCATCACCAAAGTAAAAAAAGAAAAAATTGTCAATGCAAACCACAAACAGTAGCAAATGGGGGCCTCAAAACCACAAGATTAATTAAAAAAAAAGGATTTTAATAACAACATATTGGGAGATTCCTTAATTATATGTATGTGTTTTCTGAGCATTTGTAAGGAGACAGGACAGGGAGGTGGGAGACCCCTCGATTTTGAAAAGGAGGAGGCGAGACAGACACTTGTGGACGTGGGGAGGAGAGAATCGCACCGGTACTCACAGATGTGTGAGGATTATTATGGAAATTATTACTTAAACACTGGTAGGGAAAAAGAAAGTAGCGCCCAGGTGTCTCATGCCCGTCAAGGCCGCCGGCCTGCCACGGTTCCCAGCGGAGACTTCTCAAGCCGACATGGCTGCAGGCCTGGCGGGGGGGGCCCCCGGGGG
>NW_009259718.1:2158057-2169640 GCF_000687185.1 Egretta garzetta | reverse complement strand
AGGCTGCAGATGCTGACGGAGCGGTACCCCGGTGAGTGGCCTTGAGCTGGGGCGGAAGCTTGGGGCAGTCTCCCAGGGAGGGTGGGTCGCAGGTGGGACCAGTCTGTCCTGGAATGAACACAGAAGGCCACGTCAGAGGTGGTTGGTTGACTTTGAGTATTGCCCTCAAAGCAGCTGAGCCTTGAGTTGGCCAGGCAAATGTTTGCATCGTACTGGTTCTAGAGAACTGTAGCTCATCAGTGGGGAAAACAGTGTCTTTCAGACATGCCTGAGAAATAAGATCCATAAGGAACTGTTCTGTTTAGCAAAATTCAGAAATTATTAAGCTCAATATGAGTGAGCAGTGTGCTGCTGCAGCCAAGAAGGCCAATAGGATGCTGGGTTGCATCAAGAAGGGCATCACCATCAGAGACAAAGAAGTCATTATCCCATTCTACTCAGTGCTTGTCAGGCCACACCTGGAATGCTGTGTACCGTTCTGGTCCCTACTATACAAAAAAGATGTGGACAGGCTGGAGGGGGTCCAGAGAAGGGCCACCAAGATGACCAAAGGACTGAGAAGCCTGCCATGCAAAGATAGGCTGAGAGAACTGGGTTTGTTCAGCCTTGAGCAAAGGAGGCTTAGAGGGGATCTCATCACCACGTACCAGTAGCTAAGGGGTAGTTACAAAGAAGATGGAGACTCCCTTTTTACAAGGAGTCACATGGAGAGGACAAGGAGGAATTGGCTATAAGTTGCTCGTGGGGAGATTCTGCTTGGACATGAGAGGGAAATTTTTCACAATGAGAACAGTCAGCCATTGGAATAATGTCCCCGGGGAAGTGGTTGACGCTGCCACATTGGACACTTTTAAGGCTCAGCTGGACAGGGTTTCTAGGCCACCTTGTCTAGACTGTGCTCTTGCCTAGAAAGGTTGGACCAGGTGATCCTTGAGGTTCCCTCCAACCTAGGATTCTATGATTCTGTGATTCTATGAAGGTCAATTTGATATGTTTTCTGATTTGTGTGTACCCAGCTAGGCAAACTTAACATCCTCTAAAAAGAAGTCAATGGAATTAAAAAATAATAAAAATAACAAATGGAAAACTGAGATAAAGTTGAAATCAAGGCGTGAAGTAAACTTTCATACTTTAATTTGCGAAAGGTTGACTGTAGTAGATATGTATGCGTATGTGAAATTTTATAATAAAATAATAATCCATAGCTGTTTTGCAAGATCTCACCGTTGCATATGCAGCATGACAGTGCTCTCTCCATTTATGTGTCCTTCTCCTTAGCGGTCCCCATTCGTGAGCTGGCTTTATGTGCACTAAAAGATTGGCAGAACTGTTCTAACTCCTCCGCCACCTTTACTTTCTGTTTAAGTAAAAACATAAAGAAAAATGCAACAATTTTGGCTAAGGCCAACGTCTAGATCACAGTTCCTTGCATTAAGTGAATCCCGATCTTAGGTGTGCCAGGATGAGGGTCTTGCATTTTCAGCTTATCTAATGGAATTGGTGAGGGGGCGGATGAATGTGAAGAAGGTGGCTTCTGCATGCCGTGACTGGGGCAGAGGCGCAGCGCTGTCTTGTCCCACAGAAATGCAGCATGGCTGCGTTGATCTGATTCACAACTTTGTACCGACCCTTCTGCAGAGCTTCCGGACTTGCCCCGAGAAGTCTTTGCTGTTGATCCAACCAGTATATGTCAAACTCCAAACACAGAGGTTCTCTACAGGTGCAGGAAATGCAGGTACTGAACCTTTTTTATTTCTCCATTAATGTAATTTTTTAAATTGACTCAAGAGAAAAATAGCCTGTGGAAATCAATGGGCATGTCATTATTGTCAGGACAGGGATGAGCTCTTCCCTAAGTTTCAATACAGTGTACCTCATGAAAAATTAGATAAATAAAAGTATCTTATGAAATACAAAACTTTTGTTCCTTGAAGTTGTGTGGCACTTGTGCAGCCTAACCTGCCGTGTTCTTCAGGCAGGCCTGATTCCGCTTGGCTCTGTGAAGTTGCTTGCTCTGAAACCATACCTTCTAGTTTGTCTTTGACAATCAGTTTCTCCAGAATAAACTTCTTGTAGATTTTACCGCATTTTAATGATCTTTTATGGATTGCTTAAAGTGAAATTGAACAATCCTGCTATTTCCTAGGTATAGGTTTCTTCAAGTATATGAGCATAAAGTTTTAGTAGGCAGGAATTGCTTAAAAATAGATTTATATAAAAGACAGCCTACAGCTGTGGGGCAGAGCCCAAACTTACACAAATTTTGTTAAGAAGTAACCCTGAACGGAGTCAGCACCTGCTGACCTTCTAGACTAAATTGCAAATATGTAGGATTTGTAATCCTGCTTACTTACTTACTTACTGCCAAGAGGTCCGTGTTCTGGTTTTCTATCATCTGTAGGTTTCCCCAGTAAACAACCAACTATTTTACTTCTTTTCCCCTCCCTCTGTCATGGAGGGCAGGCGTGCGCTGTTCCGTAGTTCCAGCATTTTGTCCCACACGGAAGGAAGCGGTCCAACAGCCTTTGCCCACAAGAGGATAACAGACTCTGCTCAGCTTTGTGGCGATGGCCGTGAGAAGTGTACCTCTTACTTCACTGAGCCCGTGCAGTGGATGGAGCCAGCGTTGCTTGGAGTAATGGAAGGACAGGTGAAGGGGAGCAGGCGCTTTATTTTTTGGTTGTTAGGGTTTTTGTGTGGTTTTTTTTTTTTTTTTTTGCAAAGGCAGAACAAACTGTTTCTGTTCCCTGATGTGAACACCCTTACTTGCATGAATTTGCAGGTTTTGAACAGATTCTTAAATGTTAAAGATCTTTTTATAAGGAAATGAGCTGGTGATCTTGTTGGACTGAGAACGCTAGCCAGGGCATTGGACAGGGTTTACCTGCTGTTTGTTTTTAGTATGAGAAAGGGTTTGTGCGACTTAACAAAACCTGTTGTGGTCTCAGGCTGACTGAGGCTTTCCTGAGCCTGGCAAAACTGCCCTAGAACCGCACCAGGTCTGAGCAGATGCGTTTCCACCCCCTCACTTCTGCCAGCACCACTGCCTGCTGCGCCGCAGGGCATGGCTGACACCAGCCATGCCAGCTTAGCTTTTTTGCCTGTTTTTCAGCCCCTTTACCTTCTGTGAAGTATTAGAAGGGAAGGCTCAGGACAGGTGGCCATCATTTGATGTACCATAGAAGTACATTTTAAATAGAACTACATCTGCGTGTGCCTGAGAGTGGGTTGTGTTTCTCTTGCAGCTTCTGTGTCCCAAATGCACATCGAAGCTAGGCTCCTTCAGCTGGCGGGGTGAGCAGTGTTCCTGTGGCCGCTGGGTGACGCCTGCCTTCCAGATTCACAAAAGTCGAGTGGATGAAGTGAGGACACTGCCAGTTGGTAACTTCCAAGCTGCCAAAACCTGAACTCATCCCTTCTCTCAATGGATTTCTTAATGCCCACAGGGAACCGCTGGCTGGCCTGTGGTTGCCAGGAACGAGCTTGTGACTTCTACCCCTTTGCAATGTGGTGGGATTACTTGAACATAATCTCTATTCAAGCTTTCTGTATCTCTAATATATATAAAATAGCAAACGCTTCCTTCAAAGAGGTGTTATGCAGTGGTCAAACACATACAAAAACTCCTGAATGCGAGTTATATTCTCACTTCATCCGTTGCTTATCTTCTGATCCCAAAGTTCCAATCAGTTTGTCTGAAACACACAGCTGAGATTTTAGGAGGCATGTTCCACAATGTAAGGTATGCAGCAGGCTAGCGCAGTGCCATGAAATGGTGCAATTACAAACGTCGTGTCTGCCTGCATGGCAGCTACTAGCAGTGAAAGGCAAGTTCATACTTCATACTTGTATTATAGTAAAAGTAGTCCTAAAAAAAAATCTCTACCCCAAGAGTATTTACGATGCTATAACTCTTCCTTTCATGTAACATCCAAGGAGATGATGCAAGCTGTACTGAAATGGGAGAACTGAGGTGAAATGTCCCTGCCCCATTGCTGCTTACAAGTTTAAAGAGATCCCCGAAATGAATTAAGATTTTAAGGAAGCACAGCATACTGCACGTCACTGTGGCACAGATTTGGTTTAACAGTAGAAAAAAAGGACAGAAAGATCTACTTTAAATCCATTTTATTCTCATTGACTTGAATTTTTTTTTTTTAAATTTTTTTTTTTTTAAACACAATTTCAGCAACATGTGTTATGAAATATACAAGATAAAGTAAGTGGTGGGGGTTCTGCCCATCTTTTCATTCCTCCCACAGCTGAGGAGGGAAGACTTGCAGGACACAGTGAACATCAGAATCTCAACACTGAAAACAGACACAAAACAACAAAAAAAAAAAAAAAAAAAAAAAAAAGACAAAAATATATATGAAACTGTTTGAACTGGTCACACTTCAGGGCCAGGTACAGCACAATAAATATTAGAACTGCATTATCTTAGACATCTTCTGTAAAGTTTATAACATCCTCTATTTAAAGAGATAAGAACATCTGGTTTCTAGCATGAAATGCTACATAGTACAGTGGTGAAGGGTACGAACGATGAGGAATCCAGCAAGGGCTTGGACAGTGACTACTCATTCACACATGCTCATTGGTAAAATAAGCAGCATACACTGAAAGTTTAGTGAGCTGTAAACTTAACCATTCACTGCCAGAATATCAGCTGGAGGAGTAGTTTCTTTTGGGAGAACCAAAAATAGTTAATCCCTCTTAAGTTTCAGCTGGGCTCTCCCTGACAAACAGCGAGTTGATACCCTAATGGAAGCGGGCAGCATTTGGTCCGTAGCGCGAGATCCCTTTGCATCACTACTGTTCAAAGCTGGTGGCCGGCAGAAATACTTCGGTGCAGAACGAACACTTACACAGCCACGCCACTGCCATGGTGGCACCTACAAGGGTTACTTGACCGTAACAAAGCGGCAGGCATCAGCTGGGATCCAGCTGGGCACGGAGCACTGCACAACAGCGGTGCTGGATGCCACCTGACACAAGCGAGAGGCAGAAACGGGAGGGGGTGCCAGCATTTTTCTCTCTCACTGCAGTAGTGGTTATGAGTGCTGGGCTCTTGGAGTTTTGACAGAAAGGCTGCTCTATGCTCATTCCTCATCCCATACTAGTTTTGCCAATAAGCAAGCCCAAGACACAGCAGTTTTGGCTACTTGACAGTGCCTCCAGAGCACAGAGCAGAAGACCAGAGTCACTGGTTAGAGCATAGAGCAGAAGACCAGAGTCACTGGTTTTCTCTTGTGTCGCAGTCAACAAGGCAGGAGTAAAGAAGTTCTGTACTTGTCAACCTTCCCCCCGTTCATCCCCTGCCCCCAGAAGTGTAGCATCGTATGTTCCTCCTACAGGAGAACTGGGGACCTTCTGTGCCACCACCGAATGGGCCACGTGAGCACAGGTGGAGGAGGAAGGTGAAGCACGTGCTTTCCTCCCCTTAGCGTGACCTGGGCACTGCACTAGGAGGCAACTGCGCTGGCAGACAGAGCACCGCCGAGGAAGGGCTGTACGCCTGGTCCACACAGGTGGCATCACCGCAACTTGCTATGCATGTCCTGCAGTACACAGCAGCAGTCAAGCTTCACAGACTAAAGCAGCTGAGCGTTGTGAAATTTTATGGGGCGAGCGGGAGGCAAGAAGGTAAAATTCTGCTGGAAGCTGAGCACCTATGGCTTTGATTCCAGCTGATGCCAAGTCCAGCAGTCCTATCTGTATTAAGTAGGAAAATAAAATTCTGTTTCTCCAGCGTACAAAGGTACACTGGCTGCTTGTACGTGCTCATCTTCTAGTTCGTCCCTTCTTGGAGAGATCCAGAACTACCACATTTCAATACCAACAGACTCAGCTGAGGGTTGCAGAAGGGACAGAGCAGCAAAGAATTTTTGGTTGAATCAACATGTCATCAGAATATGGTCAAAACCTCAAAGAACAGGGAGTTCCAGGTCATGATAGTCACTTAGCAAAGTGCCAGATGTAAATGCCCTTACCACTGCCAGCTCAGAACGTACCGTGTGACTGCATTAAAGATCTACACCTCCTCTGCCAGTACAGCTCAACTGGTTACATCCCAAGGTGAAAGATGGGTGACCAAGAGAGCTGGGAGAGGCAAGGTGAAATTTTTCCCACCCTAGAAGTGTACAACAGCATTTCCTCACTCAGCCAGGCCCACTCACACATCACTCACCACTTCAGACACACAAAGCAATGCCAAACACAAACTAAGAGGAATGTTTTGTAAGGACGCTCTCCGGGTACGAACAGGGAAAACATAGGGCTATTTATCAACTCAAGTACTGTTGCATCATTCTTGTAAGGTAGGGAAGCAGAGGAGTTGAGATGAGGAATTGAGAGGACAAACTGGAGCGGTCACAGAGGCAGAGTCTAGTCTTCCAGACTGCGAAATGCGTTCTGCATGTCCTCAAACAGCTGAGCATAGTCCGCCTTGATTTTTGTTTCACCGTCCTTGACGGGGTCCTGAAAAATAACACAGCAAATTAACAGATCCGTCAGGAAAAGCCTCCGGTACTTAACAACAACCCTGCTTTGCCCCTGCTGTCATTTCCCGACCTCGGGATTCACGCCTGCTAACTGCAGAGCAGGTATTATAGCTCCATCTCTGCCTCCTGTCTGTCTCACCAACAGCCACAAGGTTTAAATCTCATCCTCTTCCCACGTTCAGTGAGCAGGCAGAACAGATACGGGACAGAGAATTCTCTTTTTTGCGAGCAGCGGGTACTTTATTGAAAAGCAACTGACTTGGAGAGGATTCAGTAACACTGAGGGGTCTTAGTTCATGCTGTGTGATTCAAGAGCTGCAGTGATTAATACCAGCTCCTATCCCCAAACCAGAGTAAGTGTCTTTGTGACTCAGAAATGCTCTGCTGTACTTTTTGGGGTGCCTCCCCTATAAGTGCAAGAGTTACTTTGCCATCACTCAGAGGTCACTCGGTTCCAATTAAAACCTTATTGTACAGTCATGAGCAGCTCAAAACCATCTCTGTACAGCTGCATTTTCTCAGAACACTTTTCATGAAAGACAAGGGCAAAAAAATGTAACCATCAGCTTTGCTCTGAGGCAGCAAGGCCTTCCCTGCAAGGAGCATTAACTGCCAGGCTGTGAAACCTGTTCAACATCTCCACCATTCCCCTCTCAGTGCTACATCTCTCTGGGTTAGGGCAGCTCTTGGGAAACACAGAGGAGTTACACGTGTGCTTGCACTACTTCTTCGTTGTCTCCCCAATGTACATAGACCGCAGGATGCGGGAAATTCTCACGCCTTTTAGACTGTTGCCCAGGAAATATAATTTTCCTCTCATAACTCTTATTGTATGAGAGGGCTGGCTCCACTTAACATGCATTCACCCTCTGGATTCCCTTTTTCAGCCATGCTGTCCACCGCTCTACTGTGTGCCAGATGTCTTCTGGTGGCCAGGGTTTGTAAAAAGTGTATTACTTTCCCTATCTCTATATAACCAGCTCTGAAAGAAGCTCATGTCCCCAAGTGTATCTTGTTAGGTTCTTGATGCTTTGAGAATGTATACCAGGGATCTGCTTACTGCAGAAACAAGCCAGTACCCTGCAGGAACAAAATACCTTGGCATGCCAGAACACTTAATTTTAAATGTAATTTTATCTTACGGTACTTATTCTTGAAAGATTTGCAATATTGGTTTAGAAGAGTTATAACAGAATAAGCATCATACTTCATCGAGAATATTCCCTAGCTACTTCAACATCAGCCAGCATCACAGGTTACTGTCCTACCAGTAACTGCTCCACCAGCATGCTCCGGATGAGTTTTAGGAGAGCTGTACTGCAAGATGGTGGCTACTGGAGTTACCCAGAGGAGATGCTCTGAGCCACTTGTTTTCTCTTTAGCCTATGCTGAAGTTACTCCTCCCTTCCCCTCCTCCTAGTTACCTGCCTTGGGCCCTGAAGCCAAACACAGGGGATATTGTGTATTACTGCAGGAGTCTGACATTTCTTTCCTTCTGTTTAAAATAGCTTGATCAACATTTCTCTCATTTGCTTTTTAGCACATTCCTGGATTTAAACTTTAGGTTGCTTTTATCTGCTAATAGTCTCTTTAGAACATTATCTTTTTTTTTTTTTTTTCAGAATTTTATCACAAAACCCCCAAAACAAACAGGAAAGGTGCTTGTACTATTACCATGAATAGTAAATAAAATTATATTACATAAAAGAGACTGCTGAAGGTGGAGTTGCCAGGGCTCCGCAGCCAGTATCGCCTGACTAGATTTCTGTACTGACCACTCCTGTGCTCGCAAACTAAAACCAGTTCTTAAGAGTATTTAAAGGGATTGCAAAAAGTCTCTGTTCATAGACCCTTATCTAAGGCAACTGATGACCACCTCACCTCCGAGTATCAGCCTTTCAGAGGCGCTGGAAGCTCACAAAAAGCAGTGCAACCCAGTTCCTTACAAACATACCTTGAATTTCATGGAGGTAAGTCTGTAGAGGATTTCGCTCATGTTCTCTCGGATGATGGACCACGTGATCTTGTTGTCGCTCTGGGCTGTGGTTTCTACGGCACGGCGTGCCATGTCATAAAATGCAATCATATTGGAAAGCATTCCCACTGTTTTATAGAAAGGGCAGAACCTGATGGAACAGAAAAGGATCTGTCAGGCATCTTGGAACAGTTAACAGGAGGAACCTTTGCTCGTGCCTTCACAACAGCTCTGAATTCTCACCAGAAAGAAAGAGCGCTAGCCTGCTTTACTCCAGGTATTTTTGATACATAATGTCAAAGGAGAGAGGCTGCCTCTAATAGCCCATGATTCACCTATTTTAAAAACGTGGGACCTAAGGGAACCATCCTGAAGTGAGGTTTCTGAAGCAGCACCCAAACACTGGGCAAACCAGGAGACAACAGGAACCATCGCTGTACAAGTCTCACGTTTCAATCTGTGCCAATACTAACGAGAAAGGGAAAACACCAGAGCAGCCAACAGAATTCCTCCTCCCTGTTTTGTCCATCATAGGAGCAGGCTTCCTCCAAGCAGCCTGGGATGACCGGATGGCTCTGCAAGTTTCTTTGCTCACAGGACAGGGAGTGTTTCTATGACAAGAGCACTCCACACACAAAAAGCTCCATTTTTAAGGGGTAGATGACTGCCATGGAAGGTACCTCGCTATCATTTATGCACTACATCATGCTACTTCCTGTGCCTTCCCTAATGCATATAAACACACCTGCCCTAGTAACCTAATCAAAGGCACACACCTTTACATTTTTTAGTGATGAAGTATTTCAAGACCCCCTGATCTACCTGGGCTAGGGAGTGAGATGAAATACAAAAGGCCCCTTGTCAGGCTGTTAAAACACCAGGATAGCATGGAAAGAAGCAAAGCAGACAGGGATAACAAGCATTGCACTAGGGAAAAGGTCCAGTAAGGTTTTTTTGATGCATCAAACTTACTCAAGAATTATGCAACAGTAACTGAAAGCAGCTTCTTGCAGTCCCCCATGCATTGCTAGAATAAACAGGAAGACTTTGGGTGTTGACTGTGAAAATAAAAGTTGTTCCCTCCTCCTGAGGAGGACAGGAGGACATGCTGTTGCAGAATTATTGGCTTACTGAACAATAGATGAGGGCCTGAGAAACTCAAAGGGTGTGACTGCATTTGGAAAAGGTCTGCATGCCTTGGGTGAGGCAACGCGAATACACTGTTCGATGGCCTACCTAAGCACAGTTCTTCCCTTTGTTTATGGTGAGTAAAATTAATTTCTGCACTGATCTGTTTCCAAAAAAAGTAGCTGTCTAAATCCAGACTACACAGTACCAAGAGCGCAGAGTGGCCGGTCAGATCTCACCTGTCGTAAGGCGTATAACCATTCTGTTGCAAGAAGTCGTCTTTTATCAGCTTGGCAACCTCCAAGGTAATTTTATCTGTTTCTGCCAAGGAAGCCTAGAAAATGTAAGGTACGCTGTTAGTTTGAGTACTCAAGTCCATGAGGACATGGTATGTCCTGGCCAAGAACCGTTATCTTTCAATACCTGTTTTCTTCCCACCCTCTTAAGATGGCTTCCAGTAGAATTCTGTCTTTTGGGGATTTCTCACTCCCTGCTGTAGAACAGCCAATTTAACGGATTGCAAAATTAAGATGGGCCAAACAGTCAGTAAGTCTACTTTAAGTCTGTCTGAACAATGGAAGTTTCCTTTAAGATAATGGAAAAGCCATTTTCCATTACAGAAAACACACATGGCTCTGCTATGAGGTACATTGAAACGTCACCTTCCTATATAAAGAAGTAAATTACTTTTTACCTTCCTTAATCCTTACGTCCATGGAAGAAAAACTAAATCTCAGCACGCTAATCAGTAAGTCATCTTAAGGATTTGATACTAGCCTCCACAGCTACCAATGGGCTTTTGCTGACTGGCATTCAAGAAAAGTAAAGGAGTTGATGAAAATGCCTGTCATGCTCTGCAGGACAGCCACAACCCTGCTGCACACTGCTGCTCTTGGCACCACAGGTCACTCTGCCTTCACACTGTCCTTTTGCTAAAGGCAGCAGATTGAGTTTTAAGTACCCCAAGCTTGCTTTCTAGACAGGAAGTTTGGACCTTCTTTCATGAGGAGACTGACAGAATTCAGAGCTAAAAAGAAAAAAAATATCTGATTGTTCTTCCACAGTGTACCCTTTCTAAAGGTTTGTCGCAGTTATTAGCCAAGCCCAGACTGAAAGAAACTGTTAAAGATAACATTTTTGAAAACAAGATCACCAGTTCCAGTACTTCCATCATGGGAACAATGCCTGGCTTTATGAATATTAATTAATGTTTAATAAATTAATATTTACTACTTGGTTGCTAACACATTCATATTTAATAAATATTAAAATTAATAATAACAAGCACTGGTTTATCAATAGCCCTTCCACACCAAGGAGCTGATTCTACCTTGCTCTGTAAACTAGTCTCTTAGAACATGTTCTTTCTAAATAGAAAACTGCAGAAGACCCTCAGATCACACTTCATTTTCTTTGAAGACACATGGAGAGAGGAGAGCTCTGCTAGGCAAGATCTGGTAAACGGCCCCCATCTCACCTGGGCTAGAACATCAGTGAATAGGGAAAGCACCAGGACCAAACTTCCTCCAAATGACATGCTACCACCACCTTGTAAATGCTCGTCTGAGCATTATGGGATTAAGTTACTGTCAAGTATGTGCTAGGCACCTGTCAATTATCACATTTACAGTGCTAAGCTGAAACACAGGGTTTTCACTGGGTCCCTTTTGAGAGCTCTCAAGGGAAATTGTCGTGTCCAAGTTCAGCTTTCTCTCGAAAACAGTGAAGCGAATGAAGGAAATTAAAGAATGCCTGTAAAATGGAACCATGTGTCACGTCACAGGTTTCCACAGAGAAACCAGGTAATCACCAGTTTTTAGAAAAAGCAGATATCACTTCTGTTTCTACAGGCCAGCGTGTAAATGCCAACACCTCTGTTCTGCTGCTGGCAACACGGCTTCTAATAAAGTGTAACCTTTCAGATGACTTCAGCAATAAAGATCAGTCTGCATCATTTCTCTTACAATGCTTCCAATG
>NW_009259718.1:2143630-2158019 GCF_000687185.1 Egretta garzetta | reverse complement strand
CACTGAAGCAAGTGAAGTTTCTTAATGCCAGCATTAGATGCCCTGCAATCTAATTTACATGAGAAAAGTAGCACCAAGATAAGATTTATCAAATCTAAAAAAAAAATATTTGTCATTAGAAGTCAAACAACATGTAACAAAGTTGGAATAAAGCACAGTTAGAGGCAGGAGAGTCTGACATCTCCCAGTGACCATTTGCCTTTTTTGCACAATGCAGCATCCGTCAAGTCTGGTCTAAGACGTGGTCAAAAGCCTGCACTAGCAGTAAGGAAATGGAGGATGGCTCACTGACACCACATCTCCTCACAGCTGGTTACTCACCTTCCCCACAAGCTGCACAATCTCTGCAAGGTCCTCTTCCTCCTGCAGGATCTCTTTGGCCTTTGTCCTGAGAGGGACAAACTCTGTAAAATGCTTGTCGTAGTACTCATCCAGGGCACGCGTGTATTTGCTGTAACTGATCAGCCAGTTGACAGAGGGGAAGTGCTTGCGTTGCGCCAGCTTCTTATCCAGGCCCCAGAAAACCTGTCAGAAGCCAGAAAGATCAACCAGTGTTCCAAATCAAAAGCAAACCAAAATAATTGAAGGCAATAAAATAAAATAAAAAAATACAGAAAGCAAGTTTGAGCAAATGCAATGTGGCAAAGGCTATAACAAATCTTTGTATCAGAGACAGAAAAAGAAAGCCTTCCCTATGTTAATTTAACTATAGCAGTGACTTTCAAATACACTTCTCTGTTTAAAAGATGCATCATTTTTTGCGTTCAGACTTATTCAGCTTGAGACTCCTCCTGAGGGACAATTAAGCCGTAACAAAGACAATGTCAGTACTGGAGTCTAATTAAGTGGAGCCCTGTCAGATATAACTCATTTTCCCAGAACAGGGCTGGGCAATCAGTTTTAAAATGTTCTTCTCCCAGTCAGCTGCTCTAAGGAGTTTTTCTTGGTTTCAGTGCACCTAAATAAGAGTGGTTCACTTTCCATCTCAGCCACTTTTGAAGTGCAGCTCAAAGGGCAGCAGTGAGGAAGCAGAGGGATATTCCTGAGCAGTCAGTGTTGGAAAGAATTGCTACCTTCTCTCCCTCTTCCAAAGGGATCTCAAACACCTCAGTTCAGAGATCATCTCATAAGGTTGCCTTTTACACTGCTGCAACATTTTCCAAAGCACCCTACAAAGCTGCTTCTGTCAAATCAAAGCCCACACACCCCAGGCAGTGGCACAAATGCACTGAAGCACAATCATTTCGAGTCTGACAAAGTGGACAGAAGAGCTGCAACATCATGGGGACGTACCTGAACGATGCCCAGAGTAGCAGATGTGACAGGATCAGAGAAGTCACCACCTGGGGGAGAGACACTGAGCAGGAAGAGATAAGGAAAAGTTATCAGAATTGCTTTCCCAGTTTAAACTGCAGTAGCGAACATATGACTGCACAGCTCTGTGATCACAGAAACCAGAAAAGTCAACACAATTTCAGGTAAGTAACAGATTGCAAGCTTCTACTGCAGAAAGTGTTTGACGCATACCCACACAGGTGCAATATCAAGCATACCATGAAATATAGTTGTATCAGTGACTGACTGACAGTATCAAGGTACTATTTCAGTCACTTTAGCTCCAGGTAGCAGCTCTGGCTTGGATTATCAAACCTATCTCAATTGGAGTAGATTCAGAAAGTGTGCTAATAGGACACTGTGAAACACAGTGCAATGACTATTTTACAGAAAACAATACCCCAATTTGAAATTATTTCAGGTATTCACCTATACAATAACCAGTTTGACTTCATTTGGGCTTGACACCCTAATACATGCCTTCCCAGAGATAAAAAGATAATCTTCCAACCTCAAAAGCACAATGCATTTGTGTATGTATGTTGTGGACAGCAGAACTAAGCAGAGCAAAGAATGGACTCTAGGTGTTCTTGCAGATGCTAGAGGGTCTCCTGAAAATGTGTCAGGGGAATATTCACTTTGCCCACAGTATGATATACAAATCAATATAGCCTAGAAGAATGTCTGGAGACCACATGCTTTCCACAGCCCATCACAGCTTGATAGCCTGAGATATACTGCTCCATGTAATTCTATTCTATTTAAGCAAGAGAATCAAGATTCATTATGCCCCCAGGTGCACACACTGCTTCTCTAACTGCCCCTTCTTTCCTGCTCTGAGCATGGTTTGACATACTTTTCAGTGACAGCTCTAACGGCATTCATCCCTAAGCCACTTGTTCCAATTGCTGCAAGTGACTGCGATTCCACACCTCACAGAACTACCTGTCCACATCCATTCTTTCTGCCCCACGCACAATTTAGCAGTAGTTCTGGGTGAACAGACTAAATATCTACCTACTCATTCACGTAATTTTAGCTCTGCAGCTGCACAGAGCAACAAGACCTTCTTTTTGTCTGAAAAATAGGTACTTTGACATACAAAAACACAGAGGAAGAACTGCAGCCAACGCAAAGCGAAGAAATGCGACACTCACGCTCCAACAATGCTGACGCTGCCTTCCCTTTCAGGATTTCCCAGACACTTCACTCTGCCAGCTCGCTCATAGAAAGAGGCTAGGCGGGCACCAAGGTAGGCTGGATAACCACTGTCTGCAAACACCGACACACCGAAATTGAGTCAAAGGCTCAGAGTTTAAAGGATGCATTTACGAGACTAGACTGAGAAAAGACTACTCACCAGCTGGCATTTCAGCCAGTCGCCCTGAAATTTCTCTGAGGGCCTCAGCCCATCGGGAAGTAGAGTCTGCCATCATACTGACATGGTAGCCCATGTCCCGGAAATACTCAGACAGGGTGATTCCTAGAAGAAAGACAACAGCATACTGCAGGATACAGTTGAGAAAGGAATTCTATGCTTGTATGTTGTCACTAAAATGCAAATAAGCCAGATTATTTAAGTTTACATTTTGATGGAAATAGGCACTGAAAGTTATTCTTTCTTCCCACTAGACCACGTCTTGCTGTCTTTCCCCCCCCCGCTTATTTCTTCTCATTCTCACCATTTTTTTTTATGAACCACTCTGGCTCATCTTACATTCCCATGTACTTCTTTGAAGAGACACGGCAATGTCACTGACGCTACTCTTTGCTTCACTGACACCACGAACAAAGCCTCCTCTTACTGTAAAATGTCTCCTTCCCTTTCAAACTACCAGAATACAACAGTGAGAAAAGTTCATGTTTTATCTTAATTATCTGACAACTTTTCACAAAAAAGAATTTGAAAAACCCCAAACCTCTAAGAGTCTGCAAAGGAAAGAAGACTAGCCTGCCAGCTCTGAGAGTACTATTCCTGCCCATTAAGTGGCTGTACTTGTCAGCAAAAAAGCTGTTCACAAACAAAAGAAATCTTACCAGTATAGATAGAGGCTTCTCTGGCAGCCACAGGCATGTTGGAGGTATTTGCTACCAGAGCTGTTCTCTTCATGATGCTTTCTACCTTGCCATCAACTTCCATTGTTAACTAAAATGCAAGAAAAGACAAGAAAAAAAAAGGTAACAGTAGCAAGGTTTTTTTGGGTTTTTTTTGTTGTTTGTTTTTTTTTTTTACTGTATTACTTGCCTTGTATCAGCTCTTCTCACAGCAAATCTACCAAGAGCAGAGACTAGATTTGAGATTTCAGGCTACTGTGCTGGTTTGCCTTCCAGACTGCACACAGCTTAACTCTTTAACATATATGCCTCAGCTTGATCTCATCTTCTGCAACTGGCAAATCCCTATTGATCCCATTCAAATGAGTAATAACAAATCCCCTGCATCAGGAAGTACATTATCCTCTCTCAGCTTACTAGGCTGGAAAAGCCAAAAAATCTTAGCCTCTTGTCATAAGTCCATTTGGAATCAGAGAGGTTTTTGTTTTCCCCTCCCCCATCTACACTGATCCAAGTTCATCTTTGACAACTGCACATAAAACCACATATATAACCCCAGTGAATCCTCACCAGCACCTGCACAACAGAACGCATATCCTGACATTTGTGTAGAATTCCACTTACGAATACCCCGTGATTTACCTTTTTCACAGCCACCTCAGCTTGACTTTCTCATCTGGTAATCAATTGACACACCCAAGCCTTTTACCCCTTATTTCTGACAGTGAAGTTTCAACCTAACAGTTCAGACTGTCTGACCTCTTTCCCATATTTTACGAAAGACTGTGCCACAACTAATTCACTAACATATAACAACAGGTAGAAGGACTGGTAAACCTGTTGCTTTTTTTTTTTTCCCCTGGGTAAACCAGGCATTTTCTACTTCCTTCAGAAGGTATTCCAAAGCCTAGCATGCCAAACTAGTATCTGGTAACTGTTTGTATCACTACCCCGCACCCTGTGAATACAGATGCTGCATTTGCTATGCATGGGTAAGTTAGAAAAGTTAGACACATTAGCAGTGAAAGGCAAGGTGCTTATAACTGTGCTAAATTACACTTTAGCATTCATTTTGGCTTTATTTTAAACAAGTTAGAAGGTACACCCAAAAACTAGTCCAGTTTATTGGGGGGCCACTGAAATAATTCTTGAATGAGCCAAAAGGGATTTCTGCTACTACAACCAGAACTTAGAGCAGGAAGGCAAGAAGATCATGTCAAGTCACTCTATCAATATGAGTGATATCAATATTTTACTCAGTTACAATACCAGTACAATAGCAAGTCTTCCCAAGAAAGTTTAATCTCCATGAATTCTCCATACTAACCTCCGGGAAATCTCTCAGTACTTCAGACATTTCATTTCCTCGTTCTCCACAGCCTACATAAATGATGACATCACTGTTGGAGTACTTCGAGAGAGACTGTGAGATCACAGTCTTCCCACAACCAAACGCCCCGGGAATCGCTGTTGTACCCCCTTGTACACACCTGAGTAACAAAAAAGGACTCCAGTTTGCAAGGAACTCAAAACCAGCTCTCTCCCATCTTAGAATATGTTTTCCAATAATACCCCCTAATTGAAAGCAGAGCAATGGGAGTCACATTCAGAGTTATGGGTGAGAAGCACAGAGGTATTTCACTAAACCAAAAGACTGAGGGAGTAAACTATCCTTTTCTTCTACTGCCCTTGAAGTACATGAGTTATGCTGGTACAACAGCTAGACTTTCAGGCTTGAAACATAGCAGTTTTCACAGCTGGTAGCACCGATGGAATGCAAAAGCTAAGAAAAGACCACTTGTACTTAGCTGTACATTATAAGAATAGGCAGCACAGTATTTTAGGACCAAAATTACCAAATTCAGTCTCTTGGAAGCTAGCTGCTTAAATGAACATTTTGTGTTACAGTTAAGTGCAACAGTTTTCATAAGCAGTGGCCCCAAAATCACTGGGAACTATACATCCTCAAGACCATGGAAAGAGATCCTAACTTATGCATTCAAATGGACGTATCAAGCATGAAAGTTCTAGCCTTTCTGTAGATTTGGCATGATTATGTTAGGTTTATGCTTGTCCATTCTTTTCTAGATTAATGCACTACAGCTATCTTGTGAAACTTATCTTCCTTTTTCCACTAGTAGGTTCTCCTGCCAAATACAGAAATATGAGGAATTCAGCTATATATTTTTTGAGATTATGCTGTGATACATAGTGAGAGCTTGGTGTCTTAAAAAAAAAAAAAAAATATTAAGGCCTCCTCCCTCTGCTTCCCCCAAAAGAGAGATTTCTTACATAATAGAAAATAAAAGGTAATACTTACGGGAAGAGGGCATCCAGGACCCGCTGGCCAGTTAATAAAGGATGATTGGCTGGCAACTTCTCAGTTACAGGACGGACTTGACGTACAGGCCAGACCTGGACCATAGTGAACTTCTCCTTCACACCTTCAAACTCCAGCTCTAAGACAACATCCTAACAGACAGCACCAGGCATCTGAAGTAAGCAAACAGCTGCACACTGGACCAGCACGCAAATTCTCATCTCAACTAACTACTCAGCACAGCTAGGTCTTTGTTACCACCACAGATTTCTCAGAATCTTAATACACTCTCATCCCCTCCCAAAGGAAGGCTCTTTCCTATATTTACAATACTACTGGAGAAAAAAGTGCAAGATGAAGCTTCAACTAAAAATATGCTTTTGAAGAACAACTGGATTTTATATATTCATAAGATACTGTAGCTCCCCACAGAGGTCAGCAAACACAGCATACTGAAGTGCCATTGGGAAGCCATATACATAGAAAGTAACTGCACAAGAGAATCATGTAATCCCTGCAGGCAGGGTAGTAGAAGTGTTCATGAACCCAAACTGCTGTGTGAAACACACTTTAGTTGGCATCATGCAGAATAGAAGAGTACATCAACCTCATGAAAGAGACATGGAATATAACAGCAACTGCTGTTTGGGAGACTTACTGAAGTGTCATAGTTTCCCGGTGGAGCAATGTATGTAACTGTACCCCTGTTCCGTGGGGGCAGCATGATTTTGTGTTTGATAAGAGAGTTTTCATTCACCACACCATAAATATCTCCACCAGTGATGTGGCTGCCAACCTAAAATCAGAACAGGTCTATTAGTCATAAGTGAGAATTCCAGTTTTAAAAAAAAAAAGAACCTTGACAAAGAACTGTGTAAAATAACTACAGCTATTAAGTCTAGCACTGTGATTACTCCCTTTGTAAATGCGTTACAGCACAGGAGCCCATTTACATAACTCATTACACTAACAGCACATTGCTAGCAACACTATCTGGGATCAGGCGCCTTTCAAGGCACAGACAGTAGCAGTTACTGACTGATGCAAGGAATTTTCCTTGTTTCTTTTATACCTCTCAGTTTAACATGTTAAGCAGACAAAAGATAGCATATGTTAACCTGTAGGGTTGGAAAGAAGAAGATGCCAAGGGCTAAAGCAGTGACATTTTCCAGCTCGGAGGCTATGCTCACTATTCATGAAATGTGTGCTGCAGTTACTCTTTTTGCTCAGGTAACACCTGCTTCTGCTAATGCTTAGCCCAATTCCGCTAAGTTCTTTACAGTTTTGTAAATACATTAAAACTTTGCAAGTTTCTCATATGCAGCAGCAACACAGAGTAAGTCATGCTGAGTAAGTTTTGGTGATCCCCATCCAGTCTCACATCGCTACCACCTCCTAGCACCCCTTTTCACAAAGGTAATACAGCATTAACCATAGCTCCCAGCAGTCATAGCCTTGGCACTCTGCTCCAGCCCTAAGCTCTGGGGTTAGAGGAGCAAGAGGGGAAGACAGGCTTGCCAGAACCTACCCGCAGATTTTTGGAAGGCGTGAAGTCCCATTTGATGTCTCGGCTCAAAGCTGACACATTGACACCTCTAGGGATATAGATACTTTTGGTCAGAGTGCTGATGTCTGAGAGAGGCCTCTGGATACCATCAAAAATAGCTCCCATAATGCCAGGTCCTAGTTCCACTGACAGGGGTTTGCCAGTACGGAGTACAGGATCTCCTACAGAGACGCCAGCTAAAGATTTGCTGAGGAAAAGTTTATCCAGAGAAAGGGAAAGAAACGGGGCAGAAGGCATCACCTTTACAACATCGTACTCTTAAACCACTCGACTTTAGGGTAATATTTTTATTACTGTATTACACATCATCATTTGAGAAGCATGTATGCTTTTATACTAAGCTCAAACTGAAATTTCTACAGCAACAAAGTTGCTCATCCTCCAGAGAGGCAAAGTGGGGGTAAATATTCTGCTTTACAATCATTAGTTCAAGTCAGCTATATGGATGAGTCAACTGGCATGCCAGGCAGCAGGATGACAATGTTAGGCATTTCTTAAGTCTTCAAACCTAAAAAACAGGTTTGATTGTTAAAGTCAATGTTACGACATATATAATTTTCTTGCTTCAAAACTTGTTAGAGAGCACAACTGCTTTGACCTTGAGCCTTGCACAGCCTTTTTAACAGCACTCTAATTTTAAAGGGAGTTTGTCCAAGACCAGCACTACTCCCCTCCTCTCAGAGATCAAGTTGTCCAGTCTATGCACTATCTAAGCTCCAAAGATGCACAATGGACTTCTCTGCAAAGGGCCAGCAATTTGGCAAAAGGCCCTGCTAGAATACAAAAGAAAACCCCAAAACCCTATGCAAGACTCAAGAGATTAAATGCAAGTTGACTTCAGAGCATCCTATGACAAAGGCCTCTCATCAGGAACCTAAGAGTACACTATACTCAAACTTGTCCCATGTACTGATGGAAGGCTACTAGATATTATTCAGCCTGGAGAAGAGAAGGCTGTGGGGAGACCTGATTGCGGCCTTTCAGTACTTAAAGGGAGCCTATAGGAAAGATGGGGAAAATCTTTTCAGTAGGGACAGCTGTGACAGGACAAGGGGTAATGGCTTTAAACTAAACCAGGGTAGGTTTAGGCTGGATATAAGGAAGCAACTCTTTACAATGAGGGTGGTGAAACACTGGAATGGGTTGCCCGGAGAGGCAGTGGAGGCCCCATCCCTGGAAACATTCAAGGCCAGGTTGGACGGGGCTCTGAGCAACCTGATCTAGTTAGCAGTCTCACTGCAGGGGGGTTGGACTAGATGACCTCTAGGGCTCCCTTCCAACCCAAAACATTCTATGATTCTATGATATTACAAGGATGATGCCATCTAAAATAACAAATTATTAGCTACAGACAGGAGCTAGTCACCTGTTCACCATCCAGCTCCTCAGAACAAAGCTTTGGAAGCCAGCACAAGCTTCTCCCTAGCCTCTACAGATACAGAGAGCCAACTCATTTAAGTTTTAAAAAAATAAGAGTTAAGAAAAAAAAAAAAGGTCTGGCTTTAAGTTTTATGACTTCTTTTCTGATGTTCTCTGATATATGTGTAATAGAAAATCCATTTTAAGTTAACCAGATTTTAGGATACATGCTGGGTCCTAGCTGGACCAAGATTCCGTAAGCACACTGCTGAAGCAAAAGTGTAATCTGACAAAATCCTCTGCCCAGAAAGCGGCATCCTGAAGTGTTATACAAACATAGCTTTCAAAAGCAAAATGCAACAAATAGTGCTTGGTAGTTTTTCCATTTATGGTTGATTTTTGTCAAACAACTTCCTTAACAAGGAGCTGTAATATTTAAATTAAAATGAACTTAAATTCTAAGATGCCCATTGTTTTATTTCCCTGTAAAATCAAAAAAGTTCTCCTTGGTACACAGCCAAGCTAGATAACATTTACCTCAAAACCATCAGAATTTACAAAAGATGTGCAGAACAGATGCTTCTGCCTGCCAGCATCAGAAGTACCAAGCGCTGGTCCCCGTTGGCTTTGTTCGCCTTCTTCACCCTGACCACCACTGTGTTCTGGACTGCACAGTCTGGCAGGCCCAGGGGGCTCAGTGAAAAGGATACATGTTTCTTCATACACCTGGACAGTTGCCAAATCACCTTCCAGTCGGATAATCTCCCCCACCAGTTCACTGTGGCCCACTCGTACCAGCTCGTACATAGCAGCACCCGCCATGTTGCACGCCGTGACCACTGTAGGAGACAGACACATAGGTGAGTATTTTTCCCATAGCTCAGGAAATTTACTCATCAGAAGTTAACAAGGACTGCACAGCATAAGCCTGGTATTCACCCAAATCAGAAGCACATTCCTGATTTCACAAAAGGCATAACTTGGCTGCCACAAATCCTAAAGTTTCTAGTTTAAAAGCCAAAAGAAAACGTTTCCCTATACTCTTCACACTGTTCCTTTATGCTCAATAAGAGGACACTATCAGAATGTAGTAGTTCACAGACAATTCATGCCATAATTTCTCTTATCTGTCTTGACAGGTGGCGAATGTTTAGCATTTTAGAGACGCAGCGACCTTTGACAGCCACCTTACATAGTTAAGGCATTGGCAGTTAAAGAACAGGCATTTATTTAGGTAGACACAAGCCAAGGGAGTTTCTCATTCATCAAATGACAATACATGCTATTCTTCTGTTCTCACATTCCCATCCTTTCCTTCGTCTCTTGAAGAGAATGCAGGAGGGAACAGAAAGGCCGGTAGAGCCTCCATGTATTCAAAAGCTGTTATCATCAGAGACTAAAGAAACTATTTAAGATGCTAAAGAAGGAGGAAGGGTCTTCCTCCTCCTCCTAGTTGCACTACCACCACACTCTGCCACCTTCCCTGATGCTTGCAGCTCCTTGCTGAGCTCTTCCAGCCCACGGTGCAGTAACACAGAACAGCTTGACACTGGCAGGGGACAGAGTATTCTGGAGAGCACAGACTCAAACTGCTTTTCAGTGAGAATGGACTATACCTCTCATGGCCTTTTAGAGAAGCTTAATACACCGGGCCTGCAGATTTCTGACCAAGTGGCTTTATCTCATCCAGAATGTTTACTATCTTTTGGGCTTTTAAAATTATTATTCAGCCCTCTTCTGCTCATTACAACTATAAATAAGATCAATTAGCAGTAACATCTTGTTAGTGTATTTCTTAGTCTGATAAAATATTAAGTCAGTGATCCTTCTTAAAAAGCCTCCCCCAAAAAAAGAAAGAGAAAAAGCCCCACCCAGAGCTAAACTATACCTCTCTACTTCGCTTCCAAGTTCACCACCAAGTGAACAAGATTAATAAGACACTACATGAAACTGAATCTATTATTTCCTTTACAAAATAATACTTACCAGGTCCCGAGACTCCATGGACATAGCCAACAAAAGCTTCTCTGTCCTCATCACGGATTTTGGGTAGCTTGGAGAAGTCCATTTTGCCTGTTCAACTGTACAGAAGGAAAACCGAAAAGAGTCAGTTCTGAAGAATACACACACATAGTAAGTTCCTCTTCTTCCTCCTCTCTGCTTTCTCTTCGTTTCCAGTTAGAAAGAATTCTGAACTCATACAGCCTGAAGCACGTTAACCACACAGATTTTAAAGCTATAAAAGTTATGAAGTAACTCTCTTAAACAAAAGAACTAATATCCCCTATTGCAGAAACACAGGGGTGGAACATCACTGCATAATATGCCCCCCCCCAAACACCGCTGAGTGAAACAGTTGCACTCCAAAAATGCCACAACACCGCTGGACTATTTTCAAGCCCAATAACAGGATACTTAAACAACAGAATCTCTTCTGCCTTCCACATCTCATCTAGCCTCCTTCAAAACATGGAGTTTTCCATGATTCTGAGCAAGCAAGGGAATGCTCTGGGGCTGCTTTAGTGCCACCAGTCTCTAAAAGGCAATGCTACAAATATTAATTGTGAAAATTCTATTTTTGCTATCTCAAGCTTCTGAACCAGAGCATTCAGAGGAAGAAACACACATTTTTCACAAACACCATCATGCAAACGTGTGAGTCTTCTCTATATGCCTCCCAGCTAGGTATTATGCAGTCTTGCTCTTGGTGAAACCCATGGAGCATTATAGAAGAACTGTGCTGAATAATGGCCAAAAAACTCAACTTGCAACAGTTAAAACACTGACATCTCTTGCCAGTAACTGTCCAGAGAATCTAAATAACTGGTACAGGAAAAGCTGGTTTAGAAACAGACCCCCTTGATCCACATTTGTCCTGTAACTGGCGGTTGGGCTGTCCTGCTTCTGGTGCTGATAAGAGTATTTAATGGTTTTGCTTTGTCAGCCCTTATCACACTTTGCGTTACCTTGGAAACGGATCAGCGTCAGAGAACCGTAAGCCAACTCTCTACCCATTTTTACTGTATTGACATATTTATGATACAGGACTGGTGAAAGGTGTGGTATGGCAATCCCAGCATACAATGGATGCTCTCTGCATACCAACAGGGCCTATCCAGCAAAAACCCATGGTTCGGTGATATGAACTGTGCGAGGCATCTGTCGACACTCACAGTCCTTGCGAGAAGCTTAACCTAACCTGGCACCATCTGCAGACGCATACTCAGGCTTGAAAGCCTGCCCTGTGTATGATGAGGAAGGCCACTACATGCCCATCCCTTCCACCATCACTAAAGGATGATTTTCTGCTTGTTCTTCAGGAGCAGCAGGTAGCTGACATCTGCTATTCTTAAAATCTTACGACTGTTTCCCAGCTTTTTTAATGCTATACTACAAATCCTCTGCCCCTCAGCCTCTTTACCGGTCTAAATGTTTTAAAGCAGTGGCTCTGCTCTGTAAGAAAAGGATCTCCAATCATTCCAAACTCTTATTCATCCCGAAGGAGTAGCTTCTTCCAGGCTCCATGTCTTGCTGGAATGGATTGTGTAACGCGGCTACCACTGATTCATTTCACAACAGCCACCCCAACAGTTGATCATGACTCAGTCACCACCAGCCTGGAGTGGAAGTGCTAACTGCTCTCGAGCTCAAAGGCCCAGTCAGATATCTGCTAGACCCCTCTACTCTCCATAATGATAGTTTATCCTTTAAGCTCCCTGTTGCTTAGGCTCAGAAGATAATTTTAATTTCACTGCTTATTTCTCAAAAGTCTCCTCTGACAAACGGCAGAGGGGAGGTCCTCGCAAAGCAGTCTGCAGTTCCTGAGCAGCTGGTAAGAGCTGGTTCTGATCAGACTAACATAACTACCTCATTTTTTTAATTTATTTTTTTTTTTTTGCTTTTGACAATTAAAACCATTGCAAAACTCAAGCACAATTACTGTTCATACTGAAAAAAGCAGCTGGTTTTATAAACCCACCCAAAAGCATTTACTTCAACATACTGTGATACAGAACAGTCTCTAGAGTCCTACTACCAAAATCTTCTATAGAAGCACAATAAAGAAAGAGCTAAACCAAATTCTCATAGCTGAATTAGTGACACCATTCGGCAATTAGACAGTACAGGGTTCCATACAAAAGAGACAATTTACAAAGGCAAGGAAAAGCAGAAAGAACACTGTCCAGTTTCAATTTAACTTTTAATTAATTAATATATCCAAAACCTGCAGGTCAATTGACCACCACTTGAAGCAACAGTTTATCTTTTAGGGATGCAAGTAAGAACCTCAGAACAGTCATTCCACAGTTAAAACGGCATCCTGACACACAGCACCTGCCCTGTGGCTGCTCTGCTCCCTCTCTCTTCCTACAGCCACCTTCCCCACTTACCAGCCAAGCCAAGTAGGAGGCAACAGGATTCCTCTGCTAGACCACCTAGCAACACATCAATAAACCTATCTTTGTCCTGGTCTTTGGCATCTGCACCAATTGCTTTTAAACACATATCTATTAAATATTCCAATTGTAAAAGATGCAGTGAATTCCACCTCACCTTTCTTTGTTGCATCTCCTATACACCTCCAAACAAAGTACACACAGTCGAAAAAAAGTATTCACCCAGCCAAGCTGACCTCTGTTTTAAGGAGCTACATACCTTTTAATAGTGAATACAAATTAAGAAAAAAAAAAAACCTGTTATTTGTCTCTGCATAGCTGTCTTGTGCTTGTGTATTAGCATTACAGATTTTCATTTTAGATGGAAAAGTCCTTGAGGGCAGAGACGTTGCCTTACCTACCTACACTGTTAAATGTGTTCATTATTAGTACTCAGATAAAACGAAATTCCTTAAAGCACGTCAGAATTTGCTAAACATAACATTATGCGTGTGCAGGCAGCATGTACTTACCCCAGAAGCCATGGTAGCTAGCCATTTTACAAATCTACTGAGTTCCTACAGCTTTTCATAGGCCTCTCGCCAACACAGGTTATTAGGCACTACATGCCATCCGCTCCTACAAAGCCGACTGGCACACCTACACAGGGTGTTAGCTTAGTTTTAATTGCCTTATGAGCAAAGATGCACCTCATATCCTTTACAACTTACAAACAGGAATCTTCTTCATCTTAAGCAGTTCAACAATTCATTTTAAACGTGCTCTTAAGCTCTAATGTGGTCATATTCTGCCTAACAGTGCCAGAAATATTACTTGCTGCAGAACCATCTCTGACTGAAAGGTGATTTATTAAAGTAATTTTATAGTCATAATTAAACAAGAAAGGGCCAATGACCTGAGTTTTCTATCTTCATTTCTACCCAGCACACAGTAGCCCCCAAAATGTACCTATCCTGCTCTCAATGCCAGATAAACCCATTTTCAACTACAGATCCTTGATTTTGCTTCGAACATTTGATCAGTCCCTCAATTTACACAATGAACTACCTTACCACAAAGGTCTCTTCAAAATTCAGACTCCAGTGAGATTTTTAGAAGGAGCCTTCTTACAGCAAGGATGAAAACCCACGACTATTTTACCATATAAACACAGATTCTTACCTTATTTTGCAGAAACAGGGAGTAACAAAAATCCACAGGCCCCACGAAGCAAAGCCAGAATTCAGCAGTTAAGCACCGCCGCTTACGAAATAATTGTCCTTCTAGTGCCCCTACACAGAGGGATGAGAAAGCCTGCTGCAGAGGGGAAAGAAATTTCTGACACACAGCAGAGGCACAACCACCTGACTTGATGAG
>NW_009259718.1:2134855-2143606 GCF_000687185.1 Egretta garzetta | reverse complement strand
AAGCTACCTAGAGCCCAGCTGGACTCCCATCTGCGCTCTCCCCACTGCACAGGACCGAGCATGGGAAATTAAAGCAGCATTCAGCATGCAGATGAAGGACCTCCTACAAAGCCAATAATCCCAATGACCCAAGCGGTGCGTGCTGCTACATAAAAATCCTTGGGAGAGAGATGCATGCTTTCTGCTGCAATCAGTTTACCTACCAGCCCTCCCGTGTAATATATCCCTGTGAGTGCGTGTTCTGTTCTGGAACAGCTGAACAGAACAGCCGTTTAACAACAGACTGCACAGGGAGACACTGAAGACTAAGATGCTGAAGACGCAGTAATAATTGCTCGAGTATGTAGAACAGGTACCGATTCTTGTCAAAACAACGAGTCTTGTGGGGCTTGACTGCTGCTAACATAAGAACCCCTTCCCCTCGTTAGCAGAAGCCTTGGTGCGACTGCACAACATCCAACACCTTAGCAAAGCAGACTGACGTACCACCTCGAGTGACAGCTGCTAGAATCTGCTGTTGAAGACCGACAGGCGCTGACATTGTCCTGTACGTCGTACAAAAGACAAGCAGCTATGCAGGCTCCCCCTCAAGAAGCCGCATGAGTTGAAGAGTTCCCTGCAGTTTTCACAACTTCTCAAGACTATCTTTGCAAGTTCTAGGATTAGCAACACATCAAATCAGCACAAAAGCTTAAATACACCAACCAAAATTATTGTAAATAGCACAAGACCAGCAATTCGGAAGCAGCAGCATTCCATTAATAAGTCACCAGCGCTAAGATTCATTCTGCTGGAGTAACTTTGAACTAAGGTCATAGATTTTACTATACCTGAAACAGACTGTATGTGCTTTGACTTCCTAGGGTAGAAAAATGGAGTCAGAATATAAGCCCTTACATTCAATACCCAGGAAAACTTAATAGGCATACACAATAGAACATAGCCAAATAAAGTTTTTCAAAGAAAGCCCCTCCTCCTCCTCTTAATAAAAACCTAGTTGTTGCGGGATAGTAAAGATCACAGCCCACACTGGACAATCAGCTTAGCATCGCGTTTCAGTCAGGCTTTAGAGCCAAGACTACCAACATTTACTGTGTTCACCTGAGCAGGCTTTGGTACAGTGCATAAGTCCCCACATCCAGCTGTATGAGGATGTGCTGCAAAGGCCTCATAAATAACAGGATAATCACTGCCACAGATTTCCTGCGACTTGGACACTTTATACTTCCCCTTCCAACAGCTGATATTTTTAAGAGGAAGTATCAAAAAAATGCAGTGCTGAAGTTACTAGACAAATGCAGAAGTTCAGCAGCATTTCTGCATCTAGAATCCGGGATACTGTCCCAGAAGAAACAGCATGCTCTAACACAGGTCACTTGGAAGGGAAGCCAAATACTATTCTCAGGAAATCTGCTCCTTCATACTATGCAGAATTATGATTTTATAGCAGGGAAAATTACTCCACAGTTCTCAGCCACCAAACAACAGAATCGCTGACGTTAGAAGGCACCTCTGGAGATCATCTAGTTCCAACCCCCTGCTCAAAGCAAGCAAGAGCAGGCTGGTCAGGGCCATGACCAGCTGGATTTTGATTATCTCCAAGAATGGAAACCACAAAACTCCCTGAGCAACCTGTTTCTCTGTTGTCACCTTTACAGTAAAACATGTTTTCTTACATTTAAAGGGAATTCCCTGTATTTCAGTTTGTGCCCACTGCTGCTGGTTATTTCAGCAGATACTGCTGAGAAGAGTCTGGCTCCATCTTCTTTGCTCCCTCCCACCAGGTATTTGTATACTTCGCAGTAAGATTCTCTGAGCCTTCTCTTCCCCAGTGCTCTCAGCCTCTCTTCACATGAAAGATGGTCCAAACCTTTAACGGTCTTTGTGGCCCTTTTCTGGACCCACTCCATTAAGTCCATGTCTTCCTTCTACTGGAAAACCCAGAACCAGACACAGCACTCCAGATGTGGTTTCCCCAGAGCTTAATCAAGGGAGAAAACCACCTCCCCAAACCTGCTGGCAGCATTCTTCCTAATGCAGCCTGAGGTAACATTGGCCTTCTTCGCCACAAGGACACCTTGCCAACTCTTGTTCAATGTGGTATCCACCAGGACCTCTAGTCCTTTTCTGCAAAGCTACTTTACAGTCAGCCAGTCCCCAGCCTGTAGCAGGGCACATGGTTATTCCTCCCTGGGTGCAGGACCTGGCATTTTCCTTTGTAGAACTTCATGAGATTCCTGTCAGCCTATTTTTCTGTCAGTTCTGATTGTTCTATCAGTCTGTCAAGGTCCCTCTGTATAGCAGCACAGCCCTCTGCTATATCAAACACCTTCCAATTTTGTATCATCTGCACTCTGAGGAAACGAGTCAGGAATCACCTCCTACACTCAACACAACGATGTGGCTTAGTCTTCTCTTCACACAGACATCAAGAAACCAACCTTCTTGCCATAAGCTTAGAGTTAGAAGTATCACTGTTTCTTAAAATTGACAATATGGACGTTCTTCCATTTAATTATTCATAAAATTCCAGTTGCCACAGGGCACTTTGAGGCCACCTCTGCTCTCGACAGGTCAGGGATCTGCTCAGGTAATGCTCAACTCCATGCTGCAACCATACAAGTCATCTTTCACACAACTTGTTTCTTGGGTACTATAATGCCCCTGTCTCTCGCAGGAGGCTTGCTGGCTCAGCACACGGACAGGTAAATTCAGATGTATTCAAGAAAAAAGATAGGAAATAGAATTATGCTGCCACTGTCAGCACAGTACACAATGGCTACAAGGGGAGATCGTGCAACATGGCAATTCATGAAGCCCATCACAAGCTCCTACTGCCTTCTTCCTCAAAACAGATGGGGACTTACCTGTGAGTGTGCCAATACATACAAGCCTGATATTTCAAGCAAACATCATGCCTTGCACACAAGCTAAATATATATAAAATATATTTATATTTAATACATATACACATCATAAGAGACTCTCCCCTGCCACAAAGATGGGGTGTGAAATCCGTCCATGCAAAAAGTAATACCACCACAAATTGCTATTCAAGCATCCAAGCTTTTATTCAGAAACTTGGGAGTTACCACAGAACAGAAAAAAAGTTGTGTTTGAACATGACCAAATAGTTTGGAGCAGCGATAAGTCTAGATAGAAAGGCTGGCAAGGCATTCATTGTGTAACTGCTCTGACCCACTGAAGATTTGATCAGCTCGGTAGATAACCGGCCTTCTAACTTCAAATGCAGTTATCATGCTACATCTAGAATTTAAATAAAGACCCTAGTTTTATCAATTAAAATACTCCCGTTTCTAAAGAAAGTCATTGTCTATGTGAAAAAAAATCTCCATCAGCTGACTCGCTATATGGTACAGAGTTTTCCATAACAGGGTTTTCTACAATTGATTCTTTCAGCCCAGAAGGCTTTTCCAGAGGAGCTCTAGAGGTGGAAACGGATGAGCCTCCCCTTATTTCTTACCTGCCACACTGCTTCACAAGTTTCCTACTGTGAAGAATTTGACATTCTTTTTAGCCTGCTACACATCCTGCCCCTTCTTGGGCTTGGTAGACTTTCACACAAAAGAAAGATCTAATGCAACTAAGATCCATGCCATAACACAGAATACTAATACCATATTCATTTCTATGTCCCACAGTGGCCTTCTTTTCTTATCCCGATCCTATCATCTAGCTGCTAGGGCTGAAAAGTTCTGCAGCCATCCACTTAGCGCAATGCTCAGCCATTTCCTCTAGACGAGCAGTATTCTCATTAAACCCACTAACATTACTGCAGAGCTAAAATCCACCCTTGCTTTTACAACATAAAAGTCATTCTACTTTTAGGTGCATTTTGCATTGTTACTTCAAATACTTTTTGTTGCTCTAACCTTTAAGATGACAAACATCAAAATGAGATGAATGCAAAGCTGTAAGCAATCATAACAGCAAACTTCACTACAGTTCAGTAGAATAACTTCTGAATAGTTGAAGATTCTTACCATAACAGACAAAAGGTGTGCAATTTCATAAAACAACTGGTGCTAGATTTGTAAGTCAGGCTCAGTTTTACATGCAGAAACACATTAGTAATTTGGGCTCATTTAAACACACTGGCTCCTCTACAAGTCTCACCCCTGCCTAACCCCTTGTCCCTAAGTGTAATAGCTAAAATACTGAGCTCAAGTTTGGAATAAGCATTTCATCATTACACTTAACTTTCAGAGCAGTCTTTAAAGTCAGGATATTATGGAATCTTCAGTTTATTACGTGAGGAATTTGACAACTAGTTTGAAGAGCACGTTTGCATGAACATCTTCGAGAAAGATCGAATACCCCCAGCAGATAGAAGTGCTCTTTTACAGCGCTTTGGTATAATGAAACACCTGGTTGGAATCACAACACACATACTGGCATTGGATTCCAGTAAAAGGAAATTAAGTTGAGGTCGACTTTTCCTATAATGGAAAACTTCATCTTTAAGTTAAGCCACATTTGGAGATTTTATGTTCAATTACCTGAAGTATTTACAGCTTCTTTAGAATAGCCAGAGCCCTTCAAACATATTACAATTCAGTATTATTTAAGCTAGATATTGTGGTGATTGTCTGAATACCTACAAGGTGAGGCAAATTTACCTCACAATAACACAACCCCCAAGATTTCAAGGATCTAGGGAAAGTCACATAAAAGAATCGCCTTTTTAGAAGTCCTTACCAATGTTATCTGCAATTAGCCAGAAATACCATTTTAGTTTTTCTCTGTTCAGAGTGAGAAACAAAATAACAATATGACGTAATAATGAGAATAACCAAATGTTTGTCCCACTAACTGAACTTCTTGGAAGATACATTTTCTTTGCTAGAACATTAAAAAACAGTCAAGTCATTCTTCAGGCTGTTAAAGGAAACTTGCATACTTGAAAGCTTTTGTCCAGCTATGATAAACTACCCTAATAAAGGTACAGTTTTCTCTCTATAAAGCTAATACCTTTTCCCATAAGCTTTCTATCTCTCACCACACTCCACCATCCCAACCACTGCTTAGAGCACAGAATGCAGATCGGCAGCACAGACATTCAGACCACCTATCTTTCACGTAGCCTTAAACAACAACAAAGCACTCCAGTAAGCAAGCATAGCTTATGGCATCCTGAAGGTGGAACACAGCAAGGGGAACACTACATCTTCATAGTGCAGATTTCAGCATTTTTCTTGGGATGCCATCTGGCAGAAGGAGTTAGACAAACTGGTCAGCTGAAACACAACAACATTTCAACTTGGCCATGAGAATCCTTACAATATGAGCGATCTTCAACTAATTAAGAAGGACAAAGGTAAGACTTTCACATTACAGAGATACCCTCTAGGTACACCACTTCTCTCAAGCATTTGCATCTGCAATAGATCTATTTTTTGAGACATTTTGGTTCATTTAACTGTTTAGCAGGACAAGTCTTGGCTAACTGGCGTAGCAATGGTCTTCAAAATTATTCTTCTCAGGATTAAGCAGATGTCAGAGAGATAATGCAGAAAGCCCAGTGCTATAAAAACGCAGCCATGATAGCAGCTTCCCATACTAGTTTTAGTACTTCCTGATTACTTCTGATTTGAACATTTTAAGACACCCACAATGGACTCTCCAAAATGCAGTAAACTATGACAAAACTAAATAACTGTCAGCAGACACCATGCAAGTATTAGATCACTGTCAGACAAATTATATCTGAAGAGAGCAAGCAGCGACACTGAAATTTACTGTTACACAAGCTCAGAGGTGTATTGAAGCTGATGAAGCAAGAAAGTAAGTTCAGCAGCTAATCAAATGGCAGATGAAGATCAGTTTTAAGTGATGGTAATGAAGTCTGTTAGACTATGACTTTCAGGATTTATCCATATACATCTTACTGGTTTTCAGAGCAAGTTTATCATTAGAGTAAAGATAGACCTTAGAAGGCAAAGCTTGTTATAGCAGCCATATAATATACGGAAGTCTAAAAAGTTAGAAGCAAATGGTCAATCTTTCCGAGAAGTGGGGGTGTTTAATTTTGAGAGAATTTGATAAAAACAGGAGAAATAGATGAAATAAAGTAACCACACAAAAAATATTTATGAGATTGTAGAGCTTACTGTCACGAGATATGACCAAACCCAAGAATTTAGTATAAGCTTAACTGTCCACTTTCAAAGGGGAGGAGGGAGTAAACACCATGAAAAGAATAAAAAAAAGCTTTTCAGAACATAAAAGTTACAACAATGACAACCAGAAGATCCGGTCTAAGCCAGTTTTGCATGTTGGACCTTTAGGTGATTACTGGCTTAATCTGTACAGGAAGAAAAAGGTTGAAAAGTTTTTACATTCATTCCGCTTCCTTTGCTGGAGCAGATCCCCATTTCCCTGTGTCCAGCTGGAAGGCTGAAGAAGTCACATGTTCTAAGACAGTGAGTAAGAGTAAACGAGCATGATATTCCAGTTGACTACATCGCCTGTTTTCCTTGGTGTAGTTCCATTCTAAAAGAATCATGTGGATACCATTGTTCAACCATACCTCAATATTTCCAAGTCTAAAATCCTCCACTTTTCTTTGTAACCAATGATACAAGTACAGAGGAAAGAAAATCTATTTCAGTTTCAGGCAATGTGTGGTTTTTTTTAAATAGAGAGAAAGAAAAAGAAGGACCATTACTTGGCCAGCCATAGGACGCAATATTTTTCGGTCAATGCTGAAGTAACCAAAGGTATCAACTAGGTTATCCTGTAGTTCTTTTACTCTTTTAAAAGGCCAGGTATGTCCAATTAGGAACACATCTTCAATTCACAAATAAGCAATTTAAAAGCACAAGGGAAAAACATTGGCAGGAATTTTCAGGGCTCAAGAACTCAAAGAGACAGTATTAAGGTATCAAAACCCAAGAGGTGAAGCGTAGTGCCTCTAAACACATCTCCAGGGGAGTCATCTAGTAATCTGCTAGTCTACAGCAGCTCTGGATGAAAATGTGTAATACCAGTACCCACACCTGTCTGTAAGATAAATGCACAAAGTCATACTGGGAAAAAATTTAGACAACAAAAGCACACTGAAGCCTTCGGACTTTGTAAGTCTGGATTAGTGAAGTATAAAACAGATAATATATACTCAGACCAAAATAAAAGCTAAATTTAAGCTAATGCTGTATAAAAATTAAGCAAGTCATACTAATCACTCATGGCTGAATCCTAATATTAGCACTATCTGTAGAAAATAGTTCTAGATTTGGAAAATGGAAAGACTGCATTTACAGGAAACAGAGATTGTGTGTTACTGTTGCAACACAAGACTTCAACCCCCACTTGAAGAGTCAGCTGATGACAGCAATCATTTTCCAGCATTGTCTTAATTTCTCCTTCCCCATCCTCGCAAGCTGATGTCCATAGTAGTTTGTAAGTTTTGAATGCCATGCTTTGTGCCCTGATTTAGAATTAAAATTAGTTTTTTTCCCCCCACATAACAGAGTAAAGCTGTTTTCAAGAAGACTTGACATAACAAACCGACAAGGGCAGCAAAAATAATCTGCAATATTTTTGGTAACTTAAAGACTGTAGACACTGACCTCACTTCACATAGTCGAAAATAATAATATGTAGATACTATAAAATATTTATGTTTGCTGCTCATTGAAAAGGCCTTTAAACGTACCGTATAGAGAAGTCAAACATTCAGCTGCTGCAGACCTCCAGGGTGCCAAAGTCAGCGCTAAAGACCTACCTCCGTTATTCAAACTTTCACCTGCAAATGCCAACCTACACTCGCAGGTTCATGCTGAAGGGTGGGCTAGTAAACCAGCTTTAGCAGGCTGTCAGCAGGTTTTCCTCCTTTTCCACCCCCTCTTCACTTCATCAAGTGGTATTAGCATTTGAAATGCCATGCTAGATCAAATAGCCAGTGTACTTTGCTGAAGTATCGCATTACAGTGAATAAAACTATCACCAAATAGTTGGACTCCCGACTAGTAGCACCAGCTGGAGTGCAAATTCTCTGACAGAAGCTAGTAAAATCTTAGGAAGAAATCACTTTGGGCAACTGCATTGGATGGGCGGATTTTGATACATGTGTGTCATACACCGCAAAGTCGCAGCTATCTGTAAGGTGTACGCTACCACCCAGAAGCCAGTCAGGTAAAAGTCCTTTCTTGCCTGTAGGTGAATGCTAAGCGTGATGTTCGGAACACCTCACCTAAATCAGGATTTTGTCACTGGCTGCAGGAATAGGAAACACATTTGATTCACCATCGGTATTTTTAATGGCAAAACAGCAGGTGGGCCCTTTTACTAAGGAAGGGTTGTAGTCAGAAGCCAGCAGCAGTGTTCCCGCTCCGTAAAACCTTGCTGCTCGCTCGCTGCAGGACGACAGTCAAAGCACAGAGAGATTGATTCCACCCACCCAAGATGGTGATGGGGTGACCCGGCAGAGAAACCCAGCCACTGTCACCACTTCTCTTTTAGAGGGGATGCTGGTACACCCCCGGGATGTCTCGCTGGGCGCCTTTGAGAGAGCGCTCGGCAGGTTTGCTACTGTGGGAAACCCTACCCGGGGGGCTGCTTTGCTCTCCGGGCCTTTTCCCCCCGAGGAAACGGGACTGAGAAGAGCACGGCCGCCGTCAGCGGGCTCTCCCGCTAGAGAACGGCTCCGCACGGGACAACGCAGACAGCGCTGCGCCTCGCTCGCTTCAGCCGGAGCCGAGCAGGCGGCAGGCTCGGCCTCCGCACACG
>NW_009259718.1:2115244-2133313 GCF_000687185.1 Egretta garzetta | reverse complement strand
ATGGGATGCTGGCCGGCCGGCCTGTCGTACTGGTCTGGCAATAGCGAACAAGCGCTGTTGGGTCTGTGCGAGAAAGCTGCCCGGCCTTGGACGAGTTGTTTTGCAGCCCTATTGTTCGTAACGTCCCCTTAGCACTTTTGGTGGTTTAAGTCTTTAAGCGTTTATCTATGCGGAGGCTGTACGAAGTGGATGGATGAAAATGAGACGTGTTTTGTGTCCGATTTCTGTAGCACGCTGCTTTGGGCCTGGCTTCACTTCTCGGTGGCTCTTGAAAACCTAGAGATTTCAGATGTGGTTGGCTGAAACACTTGATTTCCTGCTCGGTGGAGGCAGTGAGGTGTGGTGTTTGAACGCAAGGCTGGAGGCCTTCAGAGTCACGGTTCTGCTCTGGTGTCAGATGACCTGCCTGACCTTGCGCAGGTCACTTTGGGACAGGTTTTTCAGTGTTGGTTAAATCACCTGACATTTATTAATTTCAGCGTCATCCGCGCTTCACAAAACGTGATCCTTCCACTCTGTGCCTCAGTTTCTTCATAGGCACAAAGGAGGTTTTCCACAGCTGTTTCTCGAAGGAGAGTTAAACCCATCCTCTTGAAACTGGTGTTATGCAATGCTGGGTATTATTATTCCAGTTTGGCAGCTTAAGGCAGGGTGAATGGAAGCCGAAGCACTTAAGCTTTTACTAAGAAATGGTAAGGGGTTTAGCTTATTAGCAATTGAGGTGAGGTCACTCGACAAGACTGCTTGATAACAGATACTCAGCTATTTCTTACAGAGTGTAAGCAGCTTCAAGCATCATGAGGGGCTGGCAGGCATCTGTAGAAAGAGGTTCAGTCATGATTGCGAATAAACTGACACTCAACTGGCATTAAATAGGTGTGTTTGGGATATCGGGCAATCCTTTATTTGCCTGCACCACCCTACATGGAACAGGGCACCCTGCCTCTTAGTCACCTTATAATGAGGATGACAGAGTTTGTGAGAAGAGCAACAGCACCGATCAGCCAAGATGAAGTGGCAGTTGATGTGATCATGATGAAACTGGGTTTCCTTTTATCCTCCGTTGACTGTTCTTCTGTTTTCTACAGCTTAGCCCTGCTTTGGCTGTACATCAGTCGTGAATTGAGGGACAGGGTTTCTGGGGCCTGGATGTGTGAGGTGGAAGGTGGCCCAGGTGTGTTGGGCTGGAGCCATGGAGGTTGCAGCCAGAGCTGTCTGCCACATTGTGGCATTCCCTGAGGGGCTGAGCCCTGGCTTTGCCTGCTGTGCTCAGGAGTTCTTATTTCAGGGACCTTTTGATTAATTTTTTTTTTCCCTTTTTTTTTTTTTTTTTTAAATTAAAAGCTATGGAGGAAAAAAACCCCAGTCATCACTCTTCTGCTTCCAGAGTGCCAAACTTTATTTCTGTTACTTTACCTTCAGTTACAGGCAGCTTTATCACTGATTCAGCTTCAGAACTGATACTTTTAGGTTCTGTACTTGCCTATTTCCACTTCTCTGGTACTCCTTCATCTCTTTGAAGAGCAGCATATTCCTGTCTTGTCAAAACACTGTTAGCACCACGCAGTAAGTACAGAATTGAAAATCTTCATATTGAATCCAGGTGTTCTTTAAAAATTCAGATTGAGGCAAATCGACTGATAGAACTCAAATTGAAAAATAACCCAATTTAAATCCAATGAGAGAATCAAAGGACTAGACAAAGATTTCAGAAGGAATATATTAAATTACAGAGGAGTACTTTGGAACAAAACCAAATTGTTAGTCAAGCTACAAAGATCAGAGAAGATCCCTAAAAAACAAGTACTGTCAGAAGATAGGTCCAAAAATAGATCCAAAGCTCCAACTCTGAACGTGTAGAAACTAACGTGGTGTTTGAAGGGATCTGATCTGTCTTCAGTACTGAATCCAAAACTGTGGATCAGTTCTTTTGAACAAACTGACTCCATCTGAGAACTTTTCCTGGGAGCGTGTGTGTTGCATGGTAACCCACACCACAAAGTGCAGAGATAATTTTGGGAGCACTGAGACCCATAACATCAGCTGTAATTATGAACAGTCTGCTTTGGCAGAGAAAGAATTAAAAAAGAAACAACCAAGTTCACTGATGTTTTGAAATTTCAGATCTAAAAGAGATTGTGTAGTCAAGGTGTGTTGCTTGCAGCCCTCTTAGCTCTCTGAATTCAAAATAGCACATAGCAGTGCATTAATAATGCAGAGGGGGCTGTAGTGTCTCTGTCATCGGTGTATTTGAGATTAGGTGATGTCTTTTACAGAGGACTTCTAGTTTCAGAAATAGTGAAAGATTTTTTTCTGAGCTGTTTTAAGTGGTGGGTTTTCTCTTATTTGATGAGTTAAACAACAGCTTCTGATCTGATAATTGCTGTTACCTCCCATCTGTTTTTGTGATACTTGGCTTTATGTTCACTCTGTCCTCATCTTCTGAATCATTTTAATGGTTTAGAGATTTACTATGTTCCCCCCCGCCCTTTTTTAATGTGAGTTGAAAAACTGAGGTAATTCACTGTTCTGTCAGCGAACTTCGTGATTTTATAGAGAGTCATTTCTTTTTTCATTTATTGTTTTCTTAAATGTTGTTATTGTTCTGGAATTTGAAAATCTATTTTAGAACTGGATTTGCATGAAGAAAAATACCAGTGGGAGTGACTCGGGTTCTACTGTCTGTAGTAATTTTCCTGGTTTTGTAGAGTAGATGTAAATAATACTCCCCACAGTTTACTACTTTCACAGCATTGATTCACTTGTTGCTCAGTGGTTTTGTGTTTTCATTACAGTTATGCTACTGGTTTTAAGGAAAGAAAACAGAAAATCTCGCATCAGTTCTTGAATGTTTGCTGGTCTGTGGCCTTTTGACATCTTGCAATAAGGGTGCTTTCCTGACCTGCTTCAGTTCAGGTGAAATCTGTGAGAATGAGTTACCCAGCCTTTCCCTGCTGCCCTTAACCTAAAAAACACATTACGCAAGGGGTATAATGCAGGGCACGCGTGCTCCGTTGTATGCTTGTACCTGCTATGTGACCGGGAGAGTCAGCTCATATCTAGAGCATGTGATGCACGCTACAAGCAGGGCCTGGTGCCTGTGCTCCCATGCATATGTATTATGTTGTCATGTTGACCAAACCCCTCTCCAGTTTTCATGGCAAGGACCTGTTGGATTGTCATGCGGCAGCATGTTTAACCATGTGATGAAAAACTGATTGAAACAGGGAGCAGAGCGCTGTGTCTCACACCGCTGTCACAGTGTGTAATGCGCGATACTTTTCTGTAAGAAACTTCTAGGAGACTGCCTCTAAATTTGTGTGTGTTGCAGTTAAGTCTTAATGCTTTGTAGTTTCCAAGGGTACTGACTTGCTCTGGAAGAGTCCTTCAGACTAGATGCTGCTACGGAGAACTTTGTAACTGAGAGGCTTTGCAGGCTCGTGCTATTCTGGCTGCCTTTGCAGAAGAGACATCACAGCTGGGGAATTCTGAGCATAACAGAAAAACAACAATAGTGTATTTAAAGTACGGTGGGTAGTTATGGGTAAGCTCTGGTATCTCTGCTTGTTTTGCCTGGATTCACAAAGTAAACCCTTCAAGGTCCTGAAGTTGCACATGTTTCTCACGAGACCAGGGAGGTTTTTTTTTTCTCTGCTCTTCTTGAGTTAGTACTGCAGAATTTGTGCAGAACTGTTGATTTGTTTCCATCTGCAAGGCACAGTGCTAAGCTTAACGTATATAGGAGGAAGTTCCAAGTTTATGAGAAAACTGCTGAATTGTCATATGCACTGGAGGCAGGACAAAAAAGGTAATTGAGCTTGAAAATCATTGTTTGGTTTTAGCGTTGTTCTGAACCTAGAAACGTCAAAGCATGAGCTATACTTTCTGCACTTAATTTCATGGATGGTAAATTTAGACCTTGCATGCTTACAAATAGCTTAATATCTTCTAAATTAAGTTTATAAAAACTTAATGCAGTTTATTATAGGTAGTTTAACCTAATTTATAACTCTTACCAGTTTAATTCCATAACCAGATTAAGACATTCTATGAAGTAGGAAGGACAGGGAGGATAGGAAGGTAGCACAGGTATTGTAGCCATTTTATTGAAGCACTTTAGAACCCAGACTTGGCTTTTGAGTGGTGTTTGGCCATTCAGATCTTTTTACCTGTGTATGTGGCTTGTTAATATATAAATTGGCTTGCTAGGTTGGGACGTTTCTTCTGTGAAAAATGCAGTACCTTTAGTTAATCACCAAATGCCACAGACTCTGCTGCCATCTCCTGAGGACAAGAGAAACGATGCATCCTCCTTTGCCACATTAAATCTCTTCTAAAATGGGGAATAATGGGTGATGCTTGAGCCAGAAAAATACTTTTATCCAAGTGGAAATGATTCAGAACTTGAAGAGCCTGCCCATTTGGCAAGCATCAGAAGTGTTCAGACCAATAATCTGAGAAGGCACTAGATATTTTTACCCGCAGGAGGAGGAAAGGACAGGATAAGTCGGATTTTTATATTTGTTTGGGAATTGATAAGAGAGAAGTGCAGATGCTCCTTGCATCCCTTCTGCTCAAAGTGAGGCAGTCGGTGTCAGGATTACTTTCTATTCCCTGCTGAAAGAGGGGAAGGGAAGAAGTGACCGATGTGGGAGTTTTAAAGCAACAAAACTTTGTTGGGAGGGAGATTTGAGGTGAGGAAGCGGGGTGGGGAAGAGAGAAACAGCCTATGCGTAGAAGAGTTGCTGGTTACTTGGAGGCTTTTGGACTTGAAGACCTGGGAGCGGAGAAGCACGGCACTGAAATGGGGTAACTGTATTTATGTCAAAGCATATTGAATTAATTCATTATGGGAAGGAAATGAAACAAGGCTTTCTCAAAAATAGAGCCAAACCCATTTCCACAACACTGTCACTAGGTGACTAAGATTAAGATATTTGAATTTTCCTGGGGGCAGAGTAATTTTTTTTTTAATGGATTGAAAATACCACGCTGCATGGTAAGATCTTGATGCATGAAGTGCTTCCTGAGCTCACTTGGCCTTCCTTCTCCCTCTCTTCATTCTTTTCCAGGCTCCATGTGATTTTTGGCCCTTAGCAGACTAGAACCTCGATCCCTGAAAAAAGTTCCCATTTCCACCATCTGACCATTGTATTTTTCCTCTCTTGAGAGTATGGGGTGAGACCCAGGGCAGCAATTTAAGGCTTGTGAAAGTTTTCTCTACGTGGCGCTTGGAATTTCTTGTCAGTAAAGATCACAAATTAGGTTGAAAATTGCAATTAAAGGAGATTTGTTTGGTTTTTAATAAGTAGCTCTTTAGCACAAATTTTTATTTGAGAACAATTCATTCTTACTCAAAACTGGGAAAAGAAAAGGGAGAAAAAATAGCTTTTTGTGCTTGACAAGTTAGGTGCTTGCAATCACTGTTGCCTTAGAAGTATTTGAAGGTAGGCGCATAAAACTGATAGCACGTTGTGTTAATTTTTCACAGTATGTTCTTTATATAATGCATTATTTGAGCACCTCAAAAAAACATCAACCCTGGGACTGAAATGTGAAGTATAGGCAGGAGACCCATAATGACCTGTCATTTTTTCTTTGCTAATCTAATGGACGCAGGCATTTGTAAAAAAAGGTGACTTACAGAAATTGTTTGTGTGAAGCACATAAATGCCTTTCTTCTGATATGTCAATTCTATAGCCTCTTACCTAAGTAAAAGCAGTGCCTTTGAGCTATATAGATTTACATAAATAAGGCACTTTGTGAACCCAGCATCACTTCTGTTTTGAATTTGAAGGTAAGCCTCTGTTCTTGCCTGAGGATCACCAGGTACTTCATGAACATTAATTAGCAAAGGTTCGTGATCTCCTGGGAGGCAAGTAAGGGTTATAATTGTTTTATGTGGGGACACTGAGGGTTATGAAAGGGCGTGGTAACTTGTAAGATGTCTCAGGGTATTGGTAATGGAGACAAAGCTAATTTTGAGCTAAATTGTTTCAAACTGGAAAAGTACTTCTGCTTTGCAGTCATGATTCAAAATCTGCATGTTCTTGTGAGCTTACTTGACTAATAAGGAAAAGTGGTTAGACCAGCAATGGAGAGTTAGGATTTCTGGCAGCTCTTTATCGCTGTATGATCACAGGCAAGTTGTTTCCTCTTTCACCTGACTTTGATGCACCTGGGATAGGCAGATATATCTAAGCCTTTACCTTGTGAGGTGCTGTGAAGCAACGAAGTGCTACAGGCTACCAAGTGACGTATGTACGGCTGCTTTTCTGTTCTAGACCAGCAACATTTATTTATGGTATTTCAGAGTTTGAAAATCCTGTCAGCTGGGCACTGTGATCCCTGCTCTTTGTATCCAGCTGCAGAATCAGATAGCTTTTCATTTTCTTGGGAATCTTTATTTTTATTTGACACTTGTTGAAAGGACCTCACTGTCTTCCCTTGCACTTGCATATTCAGACAGCTGAGATGCTTCGTGATTGTACTGCTTCTTTAGCTTTAGGGTTGTCTTTTTGTTTTGAGATCAGAGCTGAGTCTAGATTTGAGGTCTAGTACAACTCTCAAATAACAGGTTTCAGCTGGCAAAAGTATGAGGCTATTATAGCATAACTTTGCTTCTTGCACGTGAAGACCAGCCAGTCTTTTGTACAATGGTCAGGTTTTCTAGGTTGAAGCAGAGCAAATTACCCAAATATAATAAAGAAACCTTGACTGTAATGTGCTGTGGTTTGGTTTTTTTTTTGTTAGAAAAGAGGGAGGTGAGGAGGGTCTGAAGTACCTCTTGGGGAATTACAATGCAAGCCAGTGAAACCTATTCACACTAAGATCCGTTTGAATCACAAGTCTTGAGTGAAGTCTTCTGTTAATTCTGATTTTAAAATTGCTTCACTTTCTTCTGTACATCACTGTGGCCTTCTACAGTCCAGCACACAGCTGGGGGTAACTTCCAGCAGGGTATCAGGTGTCATGCAAATACATGTGTTCAGTAGTAAGTGGGGCTAAAGAAGATCAGGGGGGCTCAGAAGCAAGTTGGTAAGACTTTTTGCATGCTAGGCTTGTCTTTATCCTTCTGGTTTTCTGACAAGTGAAGCAGAGTAGATTTACAGCCCACAGATCTTCTAGATAATTGAAAACATACCGGTCTGCCCACAAGAACTAGACTAACTTGTGCGCCTAGCAAGACTGCTCATCTGTTTTAGAAACAAAAACAAAAAAAAACCCAACCAAAAAACCAACCTAACCCCAAACACTAGAGAGGCTCTTCTGGCTTTGGAGTTGAATCTAAGCAAAGCCACACCCTTCAGGTCTATAGCTTTCATAGCTCTGGTTTGGTTTTATGTTATGAGTGGATTATCCTGTCTAGACTCCTGCTTTGACTTGGAAGCCAAAATAGGAGCAATAAAGCTAGTTGGCGGCTTAGCGGGTGACAAACCTTCCCTGAATTCCTCTAATTTGTTAGGGCCCTTTTCTCCCCTGTGCTCCCTCTTCTGACTTTTTGACGATACCTCAGTAAGTTTTGCCAGTTGCAGATACAGCTCTGCTAAATTTAGCATGCCAGATGCCTTCAATAAGCCTGAGCCCAGCTATCAGTTACACTGAGATCTGTTTTAGTCAGGCGCATCCCTCTGGGGAGAGACTTGCTCTATTTAAAGTTGAATGAGACTGAGATTCTTACAGCATTAAGAAACCTGGAATTCCCCCTTACATCCTTGATGTTGGTTCTAAACTAGTGTTCAATACTTTATACTCCCTGGGACTGAATTTGTGTTTCGTCTTGAACTGTGACTCTGGAAATTGGCTTTGTCTTGAGCTATCATTCTGTATAGCAGCTCTCCTTCAGTATACATTGAGAGGAAAAAGGCAGCCTTAGCATAAGCTAATGTTTCATTTAGCCTGTGCTACTTCCACTGGTATATAGTTAAGAAGCTATAGGAAAAATAGACAGTGTTCAAATCACAGCCCTGTAGTAGGCTGCAGATAGAGGAATGCAGCTGCAATAGGACTAATTGGATGGCATTTGATCCTAGAAAAAGTGCAAGTGTTTTTTCTAGCAAGTGCTTGAAGGATCCTAGGCCACTGGCATGCAAGAGCAGGAGCATTAATGCTGATGTTCTGGGTATGCATCCAGTTTCAGTAACTGCTGCAAGTTACCTTACTGGTGTCCCACTTCCATCGGGATTTCAGGGATCACTCTTTACTTCCACTCTTACACCACTGAGCAGTGTCACTGTGCTTTCAACGAACAGCAGCCTTATGCACCTTCACTAGTGAAGTCTCAGTGTGTTTTTTTCCTCATTAACCGAGTCACGGTATGTTGCAGTTGTGAGAAATGTCCTAGGATATGACAGGAAAATGCTTCTGGTAGGGACAGGAAAAACTTGCTTACTATTGCCTTGTACAACTGCAGTGTTTGAGTTGCTGTAAGCAGTTTTGGTTAGCCATGTTTAAGGAAATTAACTTTAAACTGAAGGAATGGAAAGAAGAGCTATTATGACAATAGTAGGAATTAAGAACCAGTCTTAAAGGAGGAGGCCAGGAAATTGGCTTTAGTTACAAGAAGGAAAGTATAAAGAGGTCATGGTAGCTCTCTGAAAAAGCATGTGGGATAGGGTGTATTGGTACCCATCAACTACTGAAGCTAATGAGCAATAAGAGACAGCATATGGGTAGAACTTGAGTGCATTTGAAATGGAAATCAGAAGAAAGCCTAGCTATGAGAATAATGGTAGCTTGGGAACAGCCTTGCAATGGAAGATGTTGAAGTGGCTTCAGGGGGCTGGCGTTCCATCTAGGAAAGTGTATGGATTTGTAGGGCACTGTAGTTATAAGAGGCCTGACTTGATGAGCTGAGAGTTCCTCATTCCTCCATATTAAAAATAGTTGCTTGAGATGGGGCAGCTGACTTGGTCCAGAAGCTTTGACACTTAAGGTGAGTACAGTTGACTGTTGTGTGCACTGTGGAGTGCTATTTGATATGTAGGATGCCAGTAATAAGCGTGTATCTTCTTAGGATCATTATTAATATCTATTAATAATAGAATAAAATAATCTGTTAAGGAAGGTCATGTTCCTTCTGGGCACTTCAGGCTCTTTTACACATCTTTATGTTCTCTCATATGCTAATTTGAGCTCATGATTTTTTTCTTTGCAACAGCAGAGGATAGGTATTTCTGGTACAGCCTATACTGAGCTGGAATGCACAGGACTGGCCTGATCAGTCCTTAGCTGGTACAGTAAATTTACCTTACTGATTTGGCTGAGAGGTAACTTGAAGAAGCAGGTCTACTTGTAAATAGCTATTAAAAAACCAACCAAACAAACCAAAACAAACCCCAAAGCTATTTGCACTACTTCAATGAAAAGAAAGGAGTGATCATTTTGTGTCCTTTGTTACAGGTGCTTTATCTTGGATCTTTTGAGGCAAGGGTAGATTAAGTCCTTAAGTTCAAAGTGCATGTTGTATGGTAGATTATAATCTAGGTTTAGCACAAAATCATCTAGACACTGAATGATCCCTGTGCTCCTCTTGCACAGTGCTTCTAGTTTAAACTGGGGTAGGCTGGCACTTCTGCTTGAGAACCGACCAGTTCTGCCTCTGGCAATTTTTTCCTCTTCTTTATGCTGGCAGAAGACTTGTGTGGTGAACCCAATCAGGGGGCTGATGTGGATTAAAACTAAACGTTTCTTTTTTGGCTAGGTTAGTCTGAATTGGGGTTGGTTTGTGCCAGCAAGAGGGTGGAAATGAGTGGCTTGGGGACAGCAAGACTGCTGCTTTCGGCAGCAGTGCCAGCTTTCCTATGTTTTTACTCGAGGCCCTAGTGGCACTTTTGCTGTGATGTCCTCTGGCAAAGTGAAGAACTCTCATGATGTGGGTCTTCCTTTCCATGTCCTCATTTAGTTTACTTATTAAATGTTTTTGTGTGTAATAGATGTGGTGCTGATTTAATCAGCTAGTGCCATACATTAAAGTAATTTATGGTTTGAGTACATGCTATTTAAACAGACATATTTAGCATATTGGTTTATGCTTCCTGCAGTGTTTCTCAAACTTTTTTCATATTACCCTCCAGGATAAATTACTGGCCCTGGTGCAACTCTCGAGCAACGAGGAAACAACTAGTGACAGAGCACAGGAGGCAGGCAGAAGGAGATGGCAGGAGGCAGCAATGAATGTGGCAAGTGGTGAGAGAGAAGGGAGCCCAAGGGCTCTAGGAGATCTGTCAACAGCACCTTTTAGCCACCTACTACTGGAACTTGTTTCTCTGGCCTGATGCCAGCCTCGGAGGTGATGTCTTAGCTCAGCAGCTATGAGCAGCCTTAGACTGCTTCTGCACTTATTTATTTATTCCCTGTCTGAAACCTTCTTGGTGAAGGTTCATCTTCTGGTCATGGTCCCTTTTTCAGCCATCTTGTCCTGGCTGCCTCTGACAATATATCTTTGTGCCGTTGCACTGTCATCATAAATATTCCATAGTAACTGTATTTTAATGCCTGATTTCATGCTTCACTAGTAACTGATTAATTTTAAAATAATATTAGAAAACACACTACAATATGTCAGAGATTTTTGCTCAAGTATAAAGAGGCACTTGCTCTATAACAGCTTTGCTGTGAGTTCATTGTAAGAGTTCATGTTACTGATTTGCTGAAGCTTGGATCTACTGATAGAAAAAAGTATCACCAGGGTTAATGTACTACTAAATCTTCTGGACAAGAGGCCTAGGCTTTCAAGGAACTGAGTGTGAATGTGAGGTTTTTTCTCTTCCCTTACTGACTTCCTACTCTGCAGCTAATCTGATCTAACCGGGCAGTTGAGACCTGCTCCCTTTTGGTTTCCACTCTGATGTAGACTGCAGCAAAAAGAGGCTGCTGAGTCTTCTCTTCATTCGTTGTATGAGATTATTGAGGTCCTCTATTCCAGCAAAACTCTCTCCCAGACACAAATACACCTGGGAACTCACATGCCAGAGTTTTATTCCTACCCTTTGTGAGAAAAGGTAGCAGCAGTGCTGGTTGGGATGAGAGAAACGCACAACTTGCCGTCTGTGTGCCTGAAGAAGCCCTGCCATGCTAGACTGAACAGCTGTGCTAAGCTGGGCATAAAACAAGTATTACAGTTACCCTACCATCTAACAACTTTACTATCATTTGATAGCATGCTTGTTTACAATGGCAATACTTCTGTGGTGTGAGGAGGAGGTCATCCTTGCTAGCTCAGTACTTTATGTTGGAATATAATACCAAAGAGGCGTGCACAAGTGGTGATACATGAAGAAAGGAATCTTAAGAGCAAAAATAATCTAGAAGATGGAAAAGGCTGTGAAACAAAGGGCCAGTGGTGGTAGAAATCATGGAAAGGAGATAGTGCAGACTGTTTCAGCACAATATAGTTGTTTATAGCTAAAACTTTAGAAATGTATGCCATTGCTGTTGCTTGTAGTATGCCTGGGTATCTTGACATGGATGAGATGCAAGAATATGGAGACTGTTGCTTCTTCTGTCATTCGTCAGGTCACTGCTGGAGAACTTTCCAGTTCTAGTGAGCTGTCTCTCAAGAGGTTGCTGTACAACTGGGCGGAGTTCAGGGGCAAACTACAAGGATTTGTAGCATAGTAATTGCCTTTGCAGTGAGCGGGTAAAAGGATAGATGGACATGTTCTGTGTAGTAGGGGGAAGATGACGAGCTGCCTAGAACAAGTTGCAAGCACCCGTACTGGCATGAGATGTTTAACAACAGAGGGCTTTTTAATCTCTTTGGTAAATGTGTGATGAAAGGTTAGACTTGGGAGTCAGCAAAGTTCAATGTGGAAATGCCATCCATTAATTCTAAGTAGTTAGAATAATTAACTGGAACTTGTTAATCTGATGGAGAATTACAAAATCATCAACAGTCCATTTGTTAATGCTAGATGGTTCTCTAATAGGTAGGGCCTCCTTACAAATTGTTTAGCTTCTGTAGAGCTCACTAGGGAGACTGTCTGATCTGTGTCGTACCAGAGAGTGGGCAATGGTGATCCTTGATACCTTTGCAGAACTGAAGACTGCATTCTTTGCTGTAAAAGAAAAAGAGAAAGTGGGTGTGAGGGCAAGTTATGCTTCTTGAAGTAAACATTAAACGCTCCATTCCTGTAGCTTTCTCTGATAGTTTTGCAGGCTGCATGTACAATGCCTAGAAAGCATTGTGTATTTATCACCCATTGTTGGTAATGACAACTAAAACTAATGTGGTATCTGGAGTACTAATAATTTAAGGGGTTTTGAGGTATAATCAAGGTCAGTCAATAAAATAGAGACAGATCATATTACGCATTGTTTGGTACAGTTCTTGAAGAAAAACATTGTTGGTTAGTATCTCCTCTTCTTTTCACTGTATTATGTGAGTTAATTTGGGCTGTTGTGTCTTAGGCATCAACCTATCTGAAAAAACAAGCTGCCTAGGCACAAGAGGCATTGGGGATGGAAAGCAACTATTGCACATTACTACAATGAACTTTGAAGCCTGGCATACAAGAATCTTAGAAAGCTGCCTTTTGGAAAACAGAATTTGACTTTTTTTTTTTTTTTATGGCAAAACTGTGTCTTTACCAATGTTTGAGCAGAAAATAATCTGGTTGCCTGTATGTATTTGGTAAAACAAGGCTGAGATGAACTTAGAGTTGTGTGTGTTTCTAACTCAACATACGTTGGCTTTGTACCTGCCTACATATTCTGGTCACCATTTGGGAAAACATTTTGATTATCTTGGTTTTTTATTTTTCATTCTTGTAGTCCTTGTTACAACTTCTACCTGGACCCAAGAAATTGGCTTGGGGAATATGAACACCTGATTTTTTATTTTTTTTTTCTTTTTTTTTCCTTCTGTATATGTAGTGTTTCTGTCGAGAAGTTAGCCTTAGAAAAGGGAGAAGCTTGGTCTGTTTCTTTTCAATATAACTCAGTGCAGTACTGGTATTTTAAGGTTGTGATTCTGTTCTCAGTCGGCAGGAAGAATGACTTCAGTGATGATCATAATAGATGCGGAAGTCACCTTGACAGTGGCAAACTTGTATATTAACAGGGTTAGTGTGAGTTTGCTGCACACAGTATTGTTGCTTTTTAGAGACAGATGTCTAATAATGACTTAGTCTTTGTCTAAGCATAAGCTTTATATTGATAGATGGTAAAACTAGGGCTGTCTTTGAAGTATGGATAAGGACTTCATTTTCTTGGTCTCTATTTTAGCCACCTGTCCCTCCCATCTTTTTCTTTTCTTTCTTCCCCCCTCCCCCCTGTGATCTTGATGATCAGTGAGGAAATTAATGGGATAAAGTTAAAGCTAATACTCCTACAGAGATTTGTGTTCTGTCTACCACCCAATAAAACCACACATATACTATGGTATGTCAGTGTCTGACTGTATAGTACCAACTGAAATTGGGTTTGGGAGTTAAATCAGCCACCAACAGAAGTCTTAATTGTATGGCTTGAACATTGCAGTTCAGATGTACGTTGAACTGATTATTAGGTGGGACAGTTCTCTAAGCATAAATAAACTGATTTTTGGGATCCTTAGAAATTTTGCAGTGTGTCAGATGTTAAGCATGTTTTGATTTGTTCCAGTAGCCGGATCGAGCTGGGAGATGTGACACCACACAACATTAAGCAGCTGAAGAGGCTAAACCAGGTCATTTTTCCTGTCAGCTACAATGACAAGTTCTACAAGGATGTACTGGAGGTTGGCGAACTAGCCAAATTAGGTACAAATGTTCTTGCCAGTAATTGTGGGCTATGGTGGCAGAAGTGCTCATCATTGCTATCCATAATGGTTTTGAATAGCAGATCCTTCTATTTTGTTGTTTTACATAATGAAAAATAACTGTTTGGGAACCTTGAAAAGCCACAGTCCCAACCTCAGAGGGTTTGTGTTCTAAATAGATTTCATTTTACTGGGAATAGGCATGTTTTCTGTTACAGCAGAAAACTCAAGAGATGTGCACTACCAGCTTTACCTCCTGATGTCATTGTTAGTTGGTTTGGGCTCTAATAAGCCAATCATTCTATCAAAGCATCATTGGCAACTTCACTCAAAGTGCTAGCCACACTCTGATTTTATCTCGATGGGAGAATTAGCAAGAGGGAAGGAGGATACAGGGTGTGAATGAAGGAACTGTACAGTTTGAGACTTGCGACTGATAACACTTTGTTTCCCTCCCTGGCAGCCTATTTCAACGATATTGCAGTGGGAGCAGTGTGCTGTAGGGTGGACCACTCCCAGAACCAGAAGAGGCTGTACATCATGACACTTGGATGCCTGGCACCCTACCGAAGGCTAGGAATAGGTAAGGAGGATCTTTTTGTATCTGAGACATCAAAGAAACCAGATAGCTGTGCAGCCTCCTAAATGCCCTTTCAGAGCTTTAACCAAGAAAGTGCACTTTCAGACTGCTAATTTCTTTGGAAGGGACTTTGGGGAAAAAGTATGATTTATGATGTGCTCTTTTTTTCCTGCTTTTCAGAAATGGACTTTTTGTAGAGCTTTCCAATTCAGGATTTCAGATTATTTTAATTTTAATCACGTTATCATACTGTGATGTAAATACTCTGCTTCCACAGATGTGAAAATTCATGTACAGAGATATGAAATAATTTGTCAGAGGTATGCAGCCAGTATGCAAGTCATGTATAAGTAGAACACAGCATTTCTTCATTGGTTTATCTCTTCACTCTTCCTAATGAGGGGGTTTTTTCTATTTATTTTTATTTTTTTTTATCACTACTGATTATTGCTGCTCCAGGGTAGTACCTGCTTTCTGACTATACTACAATTCGTTCTTTTCTCAATGTTGCAAATCCATAGGCCAGATTAATCAAGACCATACAGTAACCTGTTTGCTTTGACAAACTGGAATGAAAAGATAACTTTATTTTAAATTATTTTACCAGGCCTTTATTAGAAAAACTTAACCAATGCTCTCACTGCTTTATACCTTTTTTTACCTTATTTTGAGGTGAGTTTGAGACCTTGCAGCTAGTATTTAAATAAGCTGCTTTATACCTATGCTTCTGAGGTGTTGTGGTTTTTTTTTCTCCAAAGAAACAATTAATTAAATTTTGTGAGCAGTCAGAAAGATCGTGAAATACTTGTACACCATGTTTATTTGCCTTTCCTAGTTCTCACAAGCTCTGTCATTTTAGCCTACCTAACAGTTAACCTGCCTCTCCTCAAGAAAGCCCTTAGCTAAGTACAGACTTGATTGTGTACTTCTGGTTTTCTTAAGTATCTCTTTACCTTTTGGCAGGAACTAAAATGTTGAATCATGTCTTAAACATCTGTGAAAAAGATGGCACTTTTGACAACATCTATCTGTAAGTAAATGAGTTACACTCATGCATTTTTGGAGACATGATAGAGGCATGTATGGGAGCAAAGGGAGGGAGATTCAAGAGCATTTCTGTTATGTATTTCAGTGGGGTCATGGAACATCTTGTAAGTACTAGCAAGAAAGCTAGGGGTCGTATTCTGGGCTTGTTGTGTGATGCTGAGAAAACCAAAAGCTTGCTTGCTTTAGGAGGGCTTCTGCAAATTTGCTGAATTTGAAAGTAGTTTAGTTACAAAATGATGTTCTGTAGCAGAATTACACTGTATGACTAAAAGGTTTTGTGGAAGAATTTTTTTACCATACAGTGTCATCCCCAGAATGGAAAGTACTGCAGGTCTCATTCAGTAGCAAGGCCCAACTGCTTTTTCCCATTCTTGCACTGTGACAGGTTGGCTGTTTGTGCACCAACACAGTAAACTAGGTCAATGAACTGACCCAGATGGGGAAGAAGCTGGTTTTTGTTTTGTTACTGGGTGTTGGGTTTGGTTTTAGTGTGGGGTTTTTGGGGTCTGGAGTGGGTTTTGTTTTGTTGGTTTGTTTTTTTTTCTTTAAATGAACTGCACTTGGCATGATGCAGACATGAGAATAAGCACAATAAACGGAGTGACTTTCTCCTCAAGCTTAGTCCACCTCTGCCAAGGAGAGATGCAAAGTCTTCCAAGACCTCTACTGTTATAGCTTTGTGCCATGTCTATAAGAGGAACAGGTGTTTTAAAGAGGTGTTTGAGTAAAGCTGCTTTTGGCTTGTATTCCTGCTCTCCTGCCTCAGAAGAAGTGGTAATGAAGTCTCTCTCAGACACCTGCTAGTTGGCACAGGCTTTCCTTTTTGCTTTTGCACTGTGTGCACAGTGAAGGAACAGTGTGCTGTTTTTAATGCAAAAAAGACAAGTCCTTTGTAATCCTTCTTTCTGCTTCCCAGATGCTTTGGGCATAACAAAGTTCTTTTAGCGGCCTGTTGCTTTTATTACTATGTCTGTTGCTTGTGCATCTTCTATCTGAACTACGCAGCTTCGCACACAATTTGATATTGGTGGCTAAATTTGTCATTATTGTAAAGTTTCCTTTTAGCTATTTGGTGTTTATTGGGTTAACACTAAGATCTTTTGTTCTGTTCTGCTGTTGCTTCCAGAGTTGCTTTGGTTCTATGGTTATGCAGCGTGTTGTCATGACAAAGTGATTCATGAGCTTGTGCAGTGTCCACTGAATTTTGGGAGTGTTTAATGAATGCCTTTTGCTGAGCCAAACATCTCTCCCTTTTTTTTTTTTTCCTGGTAGAACTTGTGCAAATAAATATCCTAGTCGCTTAGAATGAAGAACTGATGGCTGTTTGCTTTGGAGGCCTTGAAACTCTTGAAATGTGCTAGCAAGATTTGTAAAACTCTGGGGGAGATAGATAAAAGTGGGAAAGACTTAGTAAGTCCATAGGGTGTCTTTGTGCTGCCATAGCTTTTTGTGAGGGGAGAGGGGTAGTAAGAAATGAGCAAGGAGTTAAAATCCTATCAAACAGCATTACTAGTTTTGTGTTGCAGCGTGTAGGGTTTTTTTTACTCAGACAACTGTTTGGGTCATCTAAGAAGTGTCACTACAGGAAGCTAAAATTGGCTCTACAGTGGAACTTTGTTATGTATTTCCACAAAATATCTGTCACTTACAGATTAAGAAAAATTGAGATTACTGAGCTAGTAATGCTTCAGAGTCTCTCTGCTATTTGTGTTCCTTAAAAGAGCTTTACTGAGGGGAAACATTTCCCACTTCTCAGAATGATTGTTACAGGCCATCCAGGAGCTGTGTGTTAGCTCAGGATTGACTTGGGAAGCCCAAAATTTCCAGTCCTGAACTTACACCATCGTTCCTGTCTCTGTCTGGACAGCTCCTTTTCTTATCTTGTCTTTGATGGTTCTGAGTGTAGAGGCAGACTACTGTACCGCAGAAAGTTCTGACACCTGTCTGTCCTCCTTTCTGTCCCAGGCATGTCCAGATCAGCAATGAGTCTGCAATTGACTTCTACAGAAAATTTGGCTTTGAGATCATTGAGACGAAGAAAAACTACTACAAGAGGATAGAGCCCGCAGATGCTCATGTGCTGCAGAAAAACCTCAAAGCCCCCTGTCTTGGCCAGAATGCAGATGTGCAAAAGACCGACAACTGAACAAAACCCCAACGAACACTTTCTTGCACTTGCTTGTCGCCAAATAAGGAAAGAGAGGCCTCTTGATTTTTCTTTTTCTTTTTTTTTTTTTTTTTTTTTTTTTTTTTTTTTTTTTACTCCACCCCTTCATCCTCTTAAATTTTTTTTTCTTGACCTCTCTCCAACAAAATGTAATGCTTTTTCCAAGGATTGTCCAATCATGTTTGGGGTTAATTTTTTTTTTTTTTTTTTTGAGCTCTCCTTTCTGGTTTTGGTTTGGTTTTGGGGGAGGGAGGGATCTGGCTTTTTTGGGTTTTGTTTTGCTTTTTTTTTTTTTTTTTTTTTTTCTGAGGGTGGGAAAAGGTGTGCAGATCTCTTTTTGAGTTGTGGAGGGCTTGAGCAGGTCATCCTGATGACAAGTTTCCTTCAACATTATCTCTTTCAGTAAGCAGAATGTAAATCCAATGGGGGGAAAAAAGGAAAAGCAATATCTTGTCCTTTGACTCCTACATTATTGTGTTTTTTATAACCTACAGGGTACTTTACTCCCCCCCCCCCCCCCCCCTCTTGTTTTC
>NW_009259718.1:2107304-2114658 GCF_000687185.1 Egretta garzetta | reverse complement strand
CCCCCCCAGCCTTTGAATGTTACTTCAGTACTTCCCACTCTTCCTCTTAATTCCCCGCCTCAAAAAAGTATGTTTAGTTCTTCCCAATATTTTTGAGTATGGCTTTTACTGCCATCTTTTGCTGAGAAGGGTGGGCTACTTTACCATACCTTTTCACTCTGCCTGGGCTGATCTTTTTCAATGCTTTTTTTAAATACTCCTCACCCAAGCTGGTGCTACACTTCTTAACTGACTGAGAGGAGGGTTTAGAGTGGTCTTTGTTTTTTCTTTTTTTCATTTACCCAACTCCCAGCAGACTTCTGCCAGAGTAAGAGCTAGATCTGGTGTGGGCAAGAGTAACCTTGTAAAAATATGAATCCTGAGGCAAGACCCTTGCTTTAAAAATGGGTGAAATGCTGTAGGGCTCATTGAGAGTTAGTTTTATCTGTGTTGTTGGGATGGGAAAAGTGACTGTGACCACCTTACCTGCTTTGATCACATAAGGCAAGCACCCGTCTCTGGATAAGTTTGCCACTGCTACTAAATCTGTGGTGACTAATCTGAGCATGAGGCAAGGGTTGAGGAAACCAGGCAGCAAGGCTGAGAAGGCAAACACGTATCTGACCCTAATCACATGGCTTTGCAGGGGTTTCCTGGATTTGCTTGGGATTGGCTTGGCTTGCTGTGTTTATGTGCTCCTTCGGGAGGAGGTGGTTAAGAACTGCACAGTTTGCTCCTTTGAAGATTCTTTTCCCCTTTTCCTGTTCGGTGGTAATAATGCAGTTCCCCTCTTGTGAGAGGGTATTCATGGAGCACCAGAGAAAGCAGCGTATATTAGAGCATTTTATGGGTTTGGAAAATAGGCTGACTGGCTTCTTCCTAGTACTGTAACCTCAAAGCTACAGTAAACTCTACTAAGCTCTGCTTTGCATCCTTTCATGCTTTGTTTGCGTGAATATCAGTGCTCCTTTCTATGCACTGTTGCCAGCGATTTTATGTATGCCAATACAAATACCAACTTGAGCTTGGACTCTTCTCCAAGCACCTGGGAAAGTGCACTGAGCTGAGACAACACCAACCTATCCCACTCCCCAAGTAGATACTGAACTGCATTCCTTTCCTCTTTTGTTTTTTAAAGTTTAAATCTGCATCTTGAATTCATCTGCATTGCAGCATACATCTGGTTAGTAGGTGCTGTCCAGTCATTCGGGGGTGACTTGGGAACCAAGGATTTCAAGATGGGAGTTTTGGTGAGGCAAGGGACAGCACCCCTCGTTGCACATTATGTGGTCTCTGATAACCTGAGGGGTGACTATACAAGCTGCTCCAGAATTACTCCTCCTTTCCCAGAGGTGTGTAGTGTTTGTTGGGAGTGCCTCTTGACAGACCTATGCTGGAAAACGGCTACTCTATTTGCTGGGGTTTGCACTAATTGAGTCTTGGGTATGGGCAGATCGCTAACAACAACAGAGAGCCCCGCTGCATGGCCTGAGCACCTGTGTTTGCAACACTCGGTGGCAGACTCTGGCTAGAAAGATGCAAATGGTTTCCTTGGCCAGAGGCAGCCTAGTTTTGACAAAAGCTTATTTTTAGTACTGCTAGGACCTGCTCGCACTGGTTACATTGGCAGTTACAGCATCTTTCTAGAAGGGGATGTAATGAAGCACAATTAGCTTGTCATATGCCAACATAGTTTCCCTGGCCATCTGTAGACCAAACCAAGAGAAGTGTGTGGAGGGAGAGAGATAGTATTGTATTTGAGGATGTTTGTGCAGCACAGCTGTAACTCAGACCATAGCTGCCTCTGGTGCCAAGCAAAGTGCTCTTCATTCTTCTAGAACTAAATGGTAAGTGTTTGGGTTGGGTAGATGGGTGTGGGGATATGAACTCTTAGGATTTGCTGTTGTTGTAGGCTTCCACAAATCGGTGTGTTTCACAGACAGTTTTCCTTCAGGTTTAAAAGTACGAGTCTGATGTCTGAACTTACTTGGATTAACCTTTGTTTCTGTCTCTTTTTGCTTTGGGCTGCCATCATTCTATGAATGTATCCCTGAAAACAATTCTTAAAGCTCCTATTCCACAGCAAACCTGCCTCATTGTAACTTCTGATTAAATGTTTTGTAGGAGGTGGATGAGCAAGTAACCACAAATACAAGACTCCTTTTCCCAGGCTATTAATCCTGGAAAACGGTTGTTGAATCTTGAACACAAGGTTTAATCTAAATCTCATAGAAAGCTGTGTTCCCTGTACATGGATAAGGGCAAGTGAAGGTCAGTAGTTCGGAATGACAAACAGTTGTATTTTATTAGTCTATCAGCTGTGTTGAGTGTGGGAGGAGAATGCTGTATCTTAGTGCTGTTACCCAGAGATGCTGAAATGGTGTGAAGTATTGGGCTTACTGCAGAGAACTTCAGTTACTTTGTTGCTGCAGCAGGACCTCCTTTTAGCTTAGAAATAGCAGCTTATGAACAACTACATTTTTTAAAAGTTGGGAGTTCCAGTGGAAAGAAAAAAAAAAACCACACCAGCACTTCCTGTTCTGGATGAAGATCTAGCAAGAAAAATGCACGTGACTAACAACTATAGTGTGTAAATTGTGTATATACAAGTTATTCCTGAATCTCTGCAACTGGTTTTGTCATACGTCGGTTGAAGTATGAAGATATTGGCTACCAAAAGACTCCTACCAGAGGAAACCATGGTACAGGGGAAGAAGAATCATCTAGGAGGAGGTATCCCTCATTTTTGGGAGGGGGAAGGGAGAGATTTTATTTTGTGTATACTGGCTGAGTTTACATGATGCAGCTAATGGTTAAACCTGCCAACTAAATATGACATACTGTTACAATTGAAACAAACTTATGTGATATTTTGTTAATTCTTGATGGTGCCCTGTGTCTAGTAAAAATCTGATCCTCCAGATTGTTTTATTCTCCCCCATGTTGTAATCCAGGGTCAGCTGCTATGCACAAAGTCTTGTGTTTTGTAAAGTGTTTGCTGACTTGGATGTTTCTTTTGAATCTGCAACTGCTTCCTGATTAATTTGGCTAAGACCACCCCTGGTCTCTTGAGTTAAGATTTAGTCAAAGGTATGCTGTATGCAGTTTACAGATGCATTCTTAATGCTACAAGTTAAGTTGCAGGGGGAGCAAATTCTTTACAATAAGATGGTCCATTTTTAATCTAGATCATTGCCCTTGTTGTACATCAGGAGCATGTTTTTGTTTTTCTCAAACTCTTTAGAAATACCGTTCAGAATAAACGTGCACTATTTGAGTTACGTCACTTACGACTTGTCATGTGCGGTTTTTTTGCAGTCCAGCTGTTTTCCTCTGAAATCAGTTACGGAATATTCCTCAGATGCTTCATAAACTGTGTAACGCAGAAGATTTTTAACGTGAATTGTGAGTTGGGCTGCTGTGATGAATGCCACGAGTGTCTGACAACTGAGGAGAGTGGGGTCTGTTTGCTTGGTTTTCCTGAAGTTACGAGCCTTTTCTCAGAAATCCTCTGCCTTGTGGGGTGGGAGAGAGGAAGAGGAGCCGTCCTGGAATATTTTTGCATTGACTAGTGAGCAGTCTTGAAACAAACAGACCAGGCATCAAGATCTCTGTCTTTCAGGCTTTATAGGTTAAATATTTTAAAGTAGCTATTGCAAATCCTGACAACGATCTTTGAAAAACTATGGTCTGTACCTGTAAAAGTAACTGGTCTTCAGATGCAGCAAGTACTCTTCCATACTGACTTTTCTCAGGTGTTTAAGTAAAACTAATCTCTCTCCTTAACTATTTCAGTGTCTTCTGTTAAAGCCATTTTTTGTCTGTAGTTTCTTTCTGCTCCTCTCCTGAAGAGCCATTGATGAAGTGATAAAGTTGCACTGTGGTACAGTTTCTGGGGGAAAAAGAAATGTTACCCCAAATATTCTGTAGCATATTCTCTATTCTGTTCATATAAATACTCTCTCTGCTCATTTAAGTTCCTCTGGAAACCACTTTATCAGTAGATGAAGTTACTGCATTCATTAGGACAGCATGCAAAAGCAAAGCTCAGACTCTGAAGCTCGGCTGTGGTCTTGAGCTGCCTACCAGCTGCCTTCCCTGACCTCTGCTGGAGGGCCTGGAAGGCACAGCTGGAGATGAACTGCTGTCAGGGATGCAACGTCTGGCCTCACCAGCAGCTGCAGAAGCTGCAAGACTTTTGCTGCAGCTGTTCTCCAAACCACTCAGCTTTTATCGACCTCTGTCATGTTTCTTTCCTTCTCCACCCTCCTCCCAGTCATCCCTCTACCAGCCTGGACAGCTTTAGACAATTTGGTTACTCCTTTACAGGGAAACTATCAGATACCCCTGATTGTTTGTGTTGTCCTTTCCCTAAGCTTTGCTGGTTCTACAGGCAGTTCCATTCCCCTCACTGTATTCACAACTTGGGTGTTTACAGGGTCCTTGTAATAACTTAGTGTTATGGTAAGTATGTAAAATTATGGTAACTTTTAGTTAAAACAGCTTGCTTTTTTTGTTACTGAGATGATTATTTAAAGAACAGTTACAATGCCAGGATCTAATAAATGAGGGGTTAAGTCAAGTCATTCAGTTCACATGAACTGGGATTGTTGTTTTTTCCCCAGTGTGTACATCACCCCATTTACCTGTGCTGGATATAATTTGTTGTTACAGTGCCTGGTCACTCAGCATTAGAAGGTTCACCTGTCACTCCTCATTCTTACTACCTTGACTGACCTCCAGCAAATTTTCACCTCACCCTACTTCCTTTTTTAAAATACTGTTGAGGAGCGTAGATCCCAGCACAAATCTTCTTTGACTCCACCGTTAACCCCCCACTAGTGTGAAAACCGTTCTTTTATTCCATACCCCACAATTTCTGTCTTTTAATCGTCTCTCTATCCCAGTGAGGATACTCTCCTCTGGTCCTGTAGTAGCTTAGGTTACTCATGAGCTTCTGGACAGGGATCTTTTATTTGAAGTCCTTCTGAATATCTAGCAAACCAATCTGTCAGCTGAGTGTGGTGACTTGTTTCTGGCAGTATTACTTTTCTTCCCATAGGGGTTCTCCAAATCTATTTAACCCATCTAGTCCAGATGCTTTGGATGGGACATGAGATTGTTGCTCACTGTTGCCTTATGGCCTTTTCTCTTGCCCCTAAAGAGGCATCAGTTAAACTAGATGATGGAAAGGTTACCTACCCTATCCCTCTGTTTTTATCCTTCCTCCTCCCCGGTGCTTTAGTACTGTAAAAACATTCAGTTTGACTACCCTTTTGCCCACAGGCTTTCTGTGGCAACACTGTCACAAGCTCCCTAGGCTGCTGAGGGAGTTGCCAGCTTTCTCTTTTCACTCACTTGCATGTGTATGGCCCGTAGTCTAAGGAGCTCCTGCACCTGGGTAAAGCTGTGCTGACCTTCCAAGTGCCCTTCTGTCAGCAGCTGTGTCACATCACACAGACTTAAGCCATTACTGTCCACTAAATTATTGAATCCAAACCTGTGCTACAGCCAAGCATTATGCCTTCATTCCAAAAAATGCATTCAAGTTGTTCTTGGTTAAGACTATTTAAAATAAAGCTGCAGAAACTCTTCCTTTTAGCCTGTCACACTAACAGCAAATCATCACATATAGTTGATGTAAACCTTTTCTAAATAATTGTTGAAAACCTGTTTGGTTTGGGTCTGGTGGGGTTTTTTTTTTTCAGCTGTCCTGCCATGTAATTGCTAGTCTATATTCCCTACTAGAAACAGGCTATGGATGTTCAACAATTTCCTGTCATAGATGACTTCACCAGTGGAGTTTTGCCTGCTGCTGGACTTTTGCTACTGTATTTCAGATATCTCACACTGTACTGGTAATCTGAAGATTTATGAGCTCAAACACTCCAGGGCACGATAGGGTGGCGGAAGGTAAACTTGGTTTTGCTGCTTTGGACCAGGGGTGCCTTTTTAGTGAAAATGTTCACTGAAAAACAGCACACTACCCTTTAAAAGGAAAAAAAAAAAAAAAGTAGCTCAGTTTATATTGAAATAAATTGATGGAGCACAGGTGTATTTCAGATTTCGTTTGTCTTCCAGTTTGGTTGTGTCACATCAGAGCTAAGAAATAGGAAAACTGAAAAAGTGCATTTACATTTATACTTTACATTGTGAAGTTGCTATTTACAGTAACTTTAAGAATTGCTGTGCAAATCAGTTAGGGCCTTAAACTTCTTCACAGCTGGCAAATGGGTCTTCCCCTTAACATCAGCTGCAAAATTATTTTGCAAGCAGCAGCAATTTGAAATGAAATGGTTTAGGTTGGGGGTTTTTGTTTTTTTTTTTTACATCTAATTGCTACTATGACTCATTTCAGCAGCAGAAGAGTCCTTGGACGCTGCTTCAGAAACTTGTCCCTGCTCTGTAGCATATATAATATTTTAGGAGGGTATATGGATGCAAGATGCTTTCTGGGGAAAAAGGCATCTATGTTTTCCATAAAGCCTAAACATCACAGCTCTGCCTTTTTAGGTTGTCTCAGAGAGACTGAGGCTTTGCAACTTCAGTATCACCTACAGGTGTGCAGAGATACAAAGTACTTGTAATGAATTTGAAAAGAGTGCTGGAAAGTAACTGTTGCAGAACATCTGTGGAAGGAAACTATTGAGGCTGGAAAGAGGAAGCTACCTTATTATGACTAGTAATTGAACTAGAGAGGTGTTAGTGGGAAATACAAACTCAGGTAGTGGGGAATAGCTAATGATTCAGAGTCCCTAATTTAGCAGAGGAAAGAACACTTTTCTTAAGCTCTGATTTAGTTCATGAGGAAGACTGATGAAGGATCTTATTCCCTGGAACTAAATATAAGCACAGTGTGTATGTTGTAAAGCTCGTATTAAAACAACTGATTCTGTCAAAGAACTGAAAGAAGTAACAGTCACAGGCATTGGCTGCTATTTATGGTTTGGAAAACCTTCAGCCAGCTACTTTTTTTTTTTTTTTTTTTTCCAAATCTCAATTCCTTTCCAGCACTTTGACTGCAGCAGAAGCAGGGCGCTAATTCAATGTACAAATGTTATCAGCGATAAGGTTTATCCAGCTAAAACGGAGACCGGCTTTGCTTGGATGATTCTCGGGGCCTGAACAGCTGAAGTCCAACGTTCAGCCGTTGCCAGCAGCCGCTTTGTAGAGTTTTCTTTTTAAATGCCACCTCAGTCGTGCCGCTATTCTGACAGAAAAAGATTTTACATCTGGAAAAAAAAAAAAAAATTTACACACACACGGTTAATTTTTACCTGCGAGCTCCAGAGGGTCCCGTGTGCTGCTCCGCCACTGGGGTTTATTAACCTGCCCAGAGCCGACCCAGGGCCGCAACCCTTCCCCTTCGACCCCC
>NW_009259718.1:2106895-2107292 GCF_000687185.1 Egretta garzetta | reverse complement strand
CTTCCCCTTTAAGAATTTCCGCCCGCCTCTCGCCCCTCCGTGCTTCCCATCCCGCTCTTCTCGTTGGTCGGCTGAGGTGCCGGTCTCCGGCAGTTCCTGTTTCGGCCACCTTAACTTGTTGACGGTTCGTACGCCAATCTCAACCTCTCTGGTCTTCGATTGGTCCACCCCTCCAATGTTTGTGGTGGCGATTGGCCCGTGCCTGCTCCGCCCCGCCCTCTTGGGGTGAGCAACGCCTTCCCCACCTCGGCCTTTTTGATTGGCCTCGAGGACTCAACCCCTGCGCTCGGATTGGCTGTTCTGGGCCGCGCGTGTGAGCAGCAGGGTGGGCTGCGCGGGAGGGGCTGGAGCGGAGGCAGCGGCAGCGCGCTGGCACGGGGTGTCCGCTCGGAGGATG
>NW_009259718.1:2099651-2106346 GCF_000687185.1 Egretta garzetta | reverse complement strand
TGCTTGGGTTGTAAGGATTGGCCACCTCCCTGCCGCGCGTGGATGAGGTCTGGAAGTGCTGGTGCGTGTAATCGGGGAAGGTGTAAAGGTGACGGCACCTGGGGTTTGGAGATCACTTTGAAATCTTGATGATCTGACAGGATTGACCGTAAATCGCTCTGCAGAAAGTTAGCTCTGGAGAGAGCAAAGCATGGGTGCTGTTTGTCAACCGTAACACCTTTTCAGCGCGGTGCAGGATGGAGAATGCACTGTACATCACCTCTGTCTGCTCTTGTTGTGTGGCATCTCAACCTGGAGGTTAGTCAGCTTCGGAGTACAGTGTAAGAGTCCAGCTTTTCTGTTTAGAATTCGGTCCCTGGAAACTAACTTTTCCTGTTGGGTGTGTTTTCAGCTTGGTCTTCTAAGGAAAGAAGGCTTATGGATGTGCTCCAGCTGTTGTTCCTTTTCCACCTAGTAATTTTAGCTCTCTGGCCAATTTCAGACAAATTTGCCAGTGACAGCGGTCTTAAAGAGATTGAAGTCTTTTTAGTTTAATGGAAATCAATATCTGACAAATGCAGAATATCACAATTATTGTTCACACTAAGGGCAGCTCCTTGTGACAGACAGCAGAGGTGAAGTGAGCCCATCAGCATACACGTGACTGATTACAGCCCTAATACACAATGCCGTTTGTCTGGGGAAGTTTGTAGTTTAGGTGGCATTAAAGCAAAGAGGGCAGCAATAGAGATGTGTTGAGTCACTGGCCATAAGTACATAGAAAATCATACGTCTTTATTTTTACTTTTCACGTAATAGCTTGGCCTTCTCTTAGAGTCCACCCAGACATATGACTATTAAATACTTTAAGCAAAGGTAACTTAATGGCTGCACAGTTAAGCATTCAGAAGTTGGGTAATGTGATGGCTTGGCTTGGAAGCATGGCTTTAGCTTTGCTTTTTCATATACAATGCATTGGGGCAATCTTATTTGTGTGATTATACAGCACTTTAAGGAACTGCAGAGTATTGTTTGTCAGTCATGAATTGTGTGCAGTAATCAGACAAATAGGAGGAAGAAATTTCTGTGGGGAAATGGTTATTATAAGAGTTTAGAATTTTTAACTTTGACTTTCAGTTAGTGCCATAATAATAATTCATAGGTATATTTTGGGGTGAAATAAATTTGGCAACTGAAAATAATGTTTGTCACTGAATGGGAAATAAGCTTAGAAAATGCTCATCTGTGCAAGATTTTAAGATGCATGTGTTCCAAATAACATATCAGGTATGTGAAGCAGTAGGAGAATGTTGCAAACTTTGAAGTATTTGGATATTACTTATTCCCTTAGGTTATAGACACATGGGAAGATTTTAACAGAGTAGATGAAAAATGGTGGTGGATCCTGGAGGATTCTGACAGCTGCAAAGAGATAATTAGGATGTAAGTGGCTTTGCTGCTTTGATTCCTGGTTTTCCAAGCAGTGTTCTTAGGAGCTGAGGAGGCACAGACTGAAGTGACTGTCACTCAGGTGGCGCTGTGATGTGCGCCTGGCACGTGCCTGCTGTGTGCATCGCAGACTCTCTGTTTGTAGCTGAGGTTTAGTCATAGTCTGAAATTCCAAAGACATCTTATGAACAAGAAGGCAGAAATTAAGTGAACCTGTTCTGCTGACACCACTGGCTGAGCTACTCCAGCTGCTTTTCACCTTATCTCTTCTTGAGTGAATGGAAGAGGATGCTTCTGACTTTTTTAAAGGGAGGAATTAAAGAGCTGCTTTTATATGGGTTGTTGTGGTGGTGGTGGTTTCTTTCCCCCTGTATGCTGAAATCATAAGAATACCTCCGGTTTCCAGATATTGAAGTACAGCAAATTAGGCAACAAAGAGATTTGGAATAGTGCATTCCAAATATTCAAGCATGCTTTCAATTTGCGAAGGGTGTTGGCATAAGGTGTATAACATTGTACCAAATCACATCCAGCTTGGATGTGAATTAATACAATGTACAGGGTAGCAGAATGAAATAAATACATAAGGAAGTCAAGGGATGGGCCGTGCTGGATTTGACAAGAACCATTCTCTTGTTTAATTTTTGTACAGTAATGCTTGTGGTTTTGTAATAAGTGTTTGGATCCAAGATGGTCTTAAAAATAAGTTTTTTTAATTACATGTGACTGGGCAGGAGGTATAAGTAGTGTAGCATTTGATATGAAGGGATTCTCAATGAAGCAGAGTTGCTTGAGTCATAAGAACTTGTAAAAAATATCATGAAGTCTATGCCACTTTGAAGGATAGTGATTAAGTATCACAGCACAGTGTTTCAGCCAAGACAGTTTTCAATTAAATAACAGTACTGAACATTGCCCCTGATTATGAGAACACCAGTGGACATGTATGCCTGCCTGTGTGTACAAACCGGGTGTTTAAATTAAAATGAATATGTAAAACTTGTGTGTGCATAGCATCTGACAGCTTTAATGTTCCTAATAATTTTGTTATGGGTCTAGTTACAATTCTGAAGAAGTGTTTTACTTGTCTCCAGCCTGAAGGACTGGTTACTTTATAACTTAGTTCCTGTGCTAGCGTTCTTCATCTCTGTCACATTTGTGACTCCTTTATTCAAGTTAAGTTCCTCAGGGACACGTTTTCCTATTCTGAAGGGTATCAATCATAACATGAGTTGTGTGTGCACATGTGTTCTGGGAAGTCAAGTGAAAACATCTCTGATTGAATGGCTGAGGAGTAGGGCTTCCTTTCTTTCAGATCGCTGTAAAACATGTAAAGGTCACAACTCCCTGATTAAGAAACATTGTGCAGTGTTGAATTTATGTAACGCTAACCTAACTTGCTGGTTAAAATGCAATTCCGGCTTTTATATGTGCATGACATGTCCAAAGTGTACTTTGGTTTGACCTTACAAGTGTAGCACTGTTGTCATGCTCTTGAGTAAGTATGAAAGTGATTTTGCTGCCTGCACAGGACTGACAAATTGTGTATAGACTACGTTTGTTTCCTGTATGAAAAGCTATAGCAGTAGTCTTTTAAAGTGAATGAGTTACTTTTGCAACCATGATGTGTGATAGTAATCTTTTACGCAGCCACACTGCATGCCATTGTGATTCAGATAAGAAGAAAGTAGCAGACTGTTAAAAATATTTCGTGCTTCCTGTTAAAATGTGCTTTTCTCACCCAGTTACCTGAACTTCTGTCAGGTTAATTGACAGAGGTGAAGACCATAAAATGAGATCGATGCTATCTAAAAGCACATCTCAATCATGCTGGTACTCTAATACCAAAATGAGTTCTTTGTGGTCCATCTCTAGTGAGGCTGGAATGATCAGAGTATGGATCTATTAACTTTTAGGTCTAGATGCAGGTTTCTCAGATCTTGTGATCTGGAAGTCATTGGTGTGGCGGGCAATGCCCCAAGAAGCTTATTGAAAACACTGTTCTTTAGGCTGCCAATGCTATTAAAAGCAGTGTAAAGGTATTATGGGAAGAGGAGAGCTTAACTTGAAGAAGAAAGAAAACTTTTTAAAGTAACTGAAGTTTAAAGTGAAAATAATGTTGCCTATTTGGGGTGTGTGCCTGCCTCTGTAGTCTGTAATGTGTGGTTGGCTTAAGGGATACTTAATTCCTGCCAGCCTTCAACCTTTGAAGTTGGACTCTGCTTTGCTTTCATGCATCAGTGAAGTTGTTAGCTAGAAATTCAGCACAAAACTTGGATAGGGGGGAAATTGCCTTTTGCTATGTACTACAGCTCCTCTTACTCATTGACTACAATAATAAAATGGTGCTAGCCCAACACTGAGCAACTCCAAATCAGCAACAAGAGAAGGAACGCCATTTCATTTTTCACTATTGAAGGATCCATAAGATTCAGAGATGCTGTTTAAATATTATGCATCTGTGGTTTAAATGCTTGGTTCTCCTACATGAGTCTCTCACTTGTAAATTCTGAGAATTCCTGTGAATTGGAGAAGTTTAACTAGTTTTGGCATCATCTTGGGTCATAGTTCCACAAACATTAAGCCAGCACTGCCACCATGAGAAGCACTCTTGTACCAAGATAAGTGGTTTCACTGTGCTTGTTTGGGAGTGGAGGGTGTCTTTGTGACCTTTCCGTGGAGTAAATTTTAAGTTGAAATAATGTTTTCATCTGGCTTCCTGCGTGAGTGCCAGTGAAGTGGGGGAGAGGCTACATCTCAGCATTATTTTGGAGTAGGTAGGACAGCAGGGAAGGGTAACCATCTTACAGATTTTCCTGTTATTGCTGTAAGGACAATTTGTTAACTAAGAAAAGTTAGGTAGCTAGTTATAGAGCATATGTTGCTGTGTAACTCATTGAGTCTGTTAACATTCAGATTCGATAAAATAATACAAGCAAAAAACTATTTTGCAGTTCATCATGTTCCAACTGTTAGTTGCCTTTCAGAACTTTATGTAGCTTATATCTCAGCATAAGGAGAGTTAGCATGAAAATAGGTTGAACGGCTGGGCCCAGAGTGTCTTGAGTGGTACAAAGTCTAGCTGGAGGCCAGTAACTAGTGGTGTACCCCAGGGATCAGTTTTGGGTCCAGTCCTGTTTAACATCTTCATTAATGATCTGGATGATGGGACAGAGTGAGCCATCAGCAAGTTGATGACACCAAACTGGGAGGAGTGGCTGATACACCAGAGGGTTGTGCTGCCATCCAGAGGAACCTCGACAAGCTGGAGAAATGGGCTGACCGGAACCTCATGAAGTTCAACAAGGGCAAGGGCAAAGTTCTCCAGCTGGGGAAGAACAACTCAATGCACTAATATATGCTCAGGGCCACCCGGCTGAAAAGCAGCTTTGCTGTGTCATGGTTGAACCCCAGCCAGCAACTAAGCCCTACACAGCTGCTCGCTCACTCCCCACACTGGTGGGATGGGGGAGAGAGTCAGAAGGGTAAAAGTGAGAGTACTCGTAGGTTGACATAAAGACGGTTTAATAAGTAAAGCAAAAGCTGTGCACGCAAGCAAAGCAAAACACAGAATTCATTCTCTACTTCCCATCGTCAGGCAGGTGTTCAGCCATCCCCAGGGAAGCAGGGCTCCATCATGTGTAACAGTTCCTTGGGAAGACAAACGCCATCACTCTCAACGTCCCCACCTTCCTTGTTCTTCCCTCAGCTTTATATACTGAGCATGACATCATATGGTGTAGGATACCCTGTTGGTCAGTTGGGGTCGGCTGTCCCAGCTGTGTCCCCTCCCAGCTTCTTGTGCACCCCCAGCCTACTCACCAGTGGGGTGGTGTGAGAAGCAGAAGAGGTCTTGACTCTGTGTAAGCTCTGCTCAGCAATAACTGAAACATCCCTGTGTTATCAACATCGTTTTCAGGACAAATCCAAAACATAGCCCCATACAAGCTACTATGACAAAAATTAACTCTATCCCAGCCCAAACTAGCACAGCAGAAAAGGACCTGAGGATCCTGGTGGACGTGAAGTTGAACATGAGCCAAGAATGTGCACTTGTGGCAAAGGTGGTGAATGGTATCCTGGACTGCATTAGACAAAGTGTTGCCAGCAGGTTGAGGGAGGTGATCTTTCCACTGTACTCAGCCCTAGTGAGGCAACACCTGGAGTTGCTGTGGCCGGTTTTGGACTCCCCAGTACAAGAGAGACCTGGACGTACTATAGAGATTCCAGTGAAGGGCCACAAAGATGATTAAGGTATTGGGGCATCTCATTTTAGGAGAGGCTGAGGGAGCTGGGACTGTTCAGCCTGGAGAAGAGAAGGCTCAGGGCGATCTTATCCATGTGTATGAACACCTGAAAGGAGGGTGCAAAGAGGATAGAGCCAGGCTTTTTTCAGTGCCCATTGACAGGACCAGAGGCAATGGGCACAAACTGGAATGCAGGAGGCTCCATCTGAACATCAGGAAACACTTCTTTACTGTGAGGTTGACCAGCGCTGGACCGAGTTGCGCAGGGAGGTTGTGGAGTCTCCATCTTTGGAGATACTCAAAAGCCATCTGGATGTGGCCTTAGGCAACTGGCTCTAGGTGGCCTGGCCTCAGCAGGGGGAGGTTGGACCAGATGACCTCCAGAGGCTCTGTGATTCTGTAATACCCTACTTCAGAACCTAAGAAACTCTCAGAAGAGTTCATAAAATGAAAAAAGTCAGTATTTATAGTGCTATGGTCACATCTTGCCTACATGACCATGACATGTTCTGTCATCACTGTCTTTAGTTACAACTGCAGCAGTTACCATTTGTATCCAAACTATAAAAAAATGTTGATGATTTCTATTTGGTATAGTATTTGCCTACGTTCAGTCAGCATGCACGTGCTCTGTACTTCTGAGTTGCAATTTCCTTGCTCTGATATTAGCTGGGAGCTGCAGCTTTACCTTTGAGTCTCTAACTAATGGTGCTTGCACCCTTTCTTCTGTCTGGCTCAAGTTCAAAACTACTGTTGGAGGTAGCTGTTGGGTACTTAGCTGGTGTCTGTGTTCACTTAAATGAAAGCAGGGAAGAGTTGAGGGCTTCTTGGATTTGTTTGTGTTTAAGCCTGTGGCCAAAAGTGATGCTCAGTCTCAACAGCCAATGATTTGGATTATTAAATATTGCCTTTACTTGAAGCAGTGGTGTCTGTTGAGGTCGTGTTTTATACTTGCTGTGGTTGGCAAGTTAGTTATAGAGAGTCCCACCTCCAAATTATCTCGAGGCTTTACAGTCCATC
>NW_009259718.1:2071688-2099590 GCF_000687185.1 Egretta garzetta | reverse complement strand
TTGGAAAAATTAACTGTTTGAGCTGTCCCTTGCTAAGGAACAGAATGGAGATCTCCCACTTTGCGTTTAAGGTATTCTTGCCAAGTCAGTCTGCAGTGGCAATAAGGAGGTGATTTCAGACAGTTATAGAAAAAGAAGATGGAGGTAAGGAATTTTAATTTTATTGAATGATTTTCTAATGAAGTAAAACTTGCAGTATGGTGTTATCAGTCTGTCCCTTCCCTTTATCTGTTCCTTTTGGACGTCTGCAAAGTAGTAACTTGGAAATCTGTCTTTAGTTTCTGCTCCATTGTCAGTGCTAAATGTCTACAGTAGTCTTGTTTGCTTTTTCTAGTGCTTTCAGAACTACTTATTTACCCCTGGGTAGCTCATGTACAGTAATTCTCCTAAGCTAAATAAGTAGTTCCTAAAGTGGTGGAATTAATTAATTCAGGTTTCCTATGGATTTGCACCTAGTGGTTCTATTTTCTGGTGTCTAACATACCTTGATCTTGCTTTTTAATTTCCTCTTTGAAAGTGTTAAGAAAGCATGCCTGCTTTCCCTGGCCACGTGGGCTCAGATATCTTTAGTTTGGACCTCTCTGTGAAATCTAATTGAAATAGTTTGTAGCTTTATCCCTGCCAGTATTATTCAAAACTGTCAAACATCCAGATCACAAGATGAGTCCTCTATTCCTGGAACTGAAGCAATTGCCCACTGGACCCACACTATACAGAGAAAAACTCAGAGGAGCAAAGGCATGAAATAGCATTGAGGTTGTGAAGAAGAATGAGCCCTCCTCTGTCTGAGAAAAACTCAGAGGAGCAAAGGCATGAAATAGGTTGTGAAGAAGAATGAGCCCTCCTCTGTCCGCTAAAACCTTTTGTGAGGAGCCTGGAATGAAGCGTACATTCCAAAGTTCTGGGGGTTTTGTTTAGTTTTGTTGGGTTTGGGGGCAGAGTGTGTGTGGGTTTGGTTTTTAAAGCTCATTATAGCTGGTAATAGTGAAAGCACCACTTCTGGAATAATGCGCTGGCCTTTTCTGAAGGACGTGGCAATATGCTGTCTGGACAGGTGCTTTGGAAGCACTTTTATACAGTTGTCAGTTTTCACGATTCTGAAAGTTGAAGGGAAGTTTCATTAACTAATTCTTGTAAAAAGTCAACGTACTTAGAAATTATGTGTCTTAACAGTGGAGTTGGGAGTAAGTTTAATCAGCTTTTACATTAAAAATATAATACTGTTTTCTGGTACCTTCTACCTCAGCAATTTTTGCCGTTAGCCCTATTAAGATTCATAGATAAATCCTTTACTCTGAAAGGTCAGTGTCTGTAACCAAACCTCAGGATGGATCTGTTCTGCCTGTTGTAAAGGAGCTTTGTAGTGACAACCCGTACAGTATTGCTTCCTGTATCATGAACCCTTGACAAGTTCTTTGTGTCAGATTTCTCAAACCCCAAGCTTCTAAAATATTCAGAAACTTGACTGTGTAATCCTTTGTGCTTAAAGATGAATTAAAAAAAATTGACACCTAAACTCTCTGGATGCCCTGCACATTTCAGTTCTAGGGTATTTTGCACTCCTTGTTAGTTAGGTTCCTCAGGAGACAGCAGCAAGTCAGTTTAGCATGTGTCTGTGTGTCTGGCATAGCTATCAGAGAATCATTTGATACCTCCTCAAGACCTTACGCAGTTTTATAAACAGACTATGTGAGAGTCCTTTGTAGTTGCAGAACAAAAAAGAGCTCAGATTAAAACCAAAAAATGAGGCAGAGAATAGTATTCTGGCTGTATCATTGTGGCCAAAAAGAAAGTTTTTATGTTTTGATTCTAAACTGGTTATCAAGCCCTGTGATGAAGTACTGTTCTTTGAACAGAGATTTCATTTGGAGATAAGATCACGTCAGAAAGCAGAATTAGACTGGCTCTTGCTGAAGCTGTAGCTTCTACATTTGTCCAGTCGGTCTTTGGTGTTTGAAATACAGCTTTCATATGCACATGGCTTCCTCAGTTATAGATAATCATCTTGGTTCCAGTATTCAGAGACCATGATGACTTACACATTACAGCTTTTTTCAGGAAAAAGAAATAATTTGTTCTTTAGGTGACGTGCTGCCAGCAAGGTTTGGCTCACCAACAGATGCTCTTGCACCGGAGTGGGAGCGCATTCAGCCTCAGCCGCAGTACAGGCAATCTTTGTCATCTAATACAGGCAGCCTAACCCAAGTAGAGACGATGACGTCTTATAGGAGGAAGTTGTCTGCAATCCACTTTGTATCCACTTAGCTTTCACCATCAGAACAGACTTTTTGACTCCTTTGTCAAGCGTAGCATAGTTAGATAGCTATCTTCTATTTTAAAATAATTTTCTGTTTTGAAGCGTACTGTGGGTCACCGGGCATTGAAAAACAGGGAGATGAGCACTGTCTTGCAGCTTACAGACATTCCTCATACTTTCTCACCTCCTTTGTGAAATTGGTAACTTGTTAGGAAATGGTCACAAGCAATATGTCTTTAATATTATGAAAATGGTAAATTAAAACAAAAATTAATGTACATATGAGGGAATATCACTTGAGTGTTAACTCTGTTTCTTCCTCCAAAAAAAAGTTAGTTCTCTTTCTAGTTCTCTTGCATGTTCTTCTATAATAGCCTTACTGAAAGGCCTTTGTTGCTTTAAGTCAGCAGGAGGAAGAAAAACAATGTATTTGAGTTTAGATAGTACAAACAGAAGAGGTAAAGAAAAAAATTCTAAAAGCAGTGAAGTGTTTTTCCATCTGTTATTATTTGCAGGTACCTTAAAAAAAAAAAAAAAAAAGTGGCTTGTGTATCAAGTTTTAGCTTATTGGCATTGGTTTTCTTTTCCTAACTTTTGCAGAAGCTCTGGGAACAGTCTGGTTGCCCCTAGGAAACTGCCAGCTGGTTTGCATCGGGAATGTGTATTCTGTGAAAAGCCGAGGTAGCTCTCTCCTGCCCTTTAATCCCTTGCACACCTTCCTCTGGAAAAGGTGGTACGTGTCGTGACCAGTCTGATGTCAGCTGGTCAGCCAGTGCATACGTGCTACAGAGCTGGTCACAGACCCGAGTGGTATCCAGTTGCTTACCTGCAGCGTCAGCACTGACCTCACTCCTCTTCCTCTGCTCGGTCTCAGGTTTTTGCAAACATCTGGGAACTTCACATCTCTGAGAGGTTTCATTTAGGTCAGTCAGTGGACCCAGCTGTTGTTGTGAGTGGGTGGATGAAGAGGCACAATGCAGTAACAAGAAAACCTTGATTTCTTTAGAAACCAAACTGAAAGATATCAAAGAGATTTTTTACTCTTACCAGGAAAATCAGCCCTTTTCAATTTCCTGTACAGTAGTCTTAACAAGTTACTTTTGTGGGCAAAAGTAGTTGGTATACATAGGTAACAATCACAAAGGTAAGCTTTTGAGTTTCATTTCCTGCAATCATTTTATTAGGTAAATGCAAAATTAGAATAGATGTGTTTCAAGGGGGAATAAAGAAAGGGCAGTAAATTGTGTCTTTTCATCTCTCTTGTGATTAAAAGCCTGGATTAAGTCCCTGGTTGAAGCTAGCCTGGTTTCAAAACATGCAGGGAAGACTGGAAAAGAGAGCTCCAGCAGTCACTTGAATGATGAGGACGCTGTCTTGCAAGGAAAAAAAGTAGCATTTGTGTAGTTACTGTCTATGCCGTAAATCATGGCTAACTACACGAGGTGTACAAAACTAGTAAGAACTGTGAGATTGTAGCAAGGTAGCGGCATAAACTTGCTGAAGTATTTGAAGAGCAAGAAAGATTTGGACTGATAGTAGTGTTACAGAGTATGTGTAGCTGCATATTAAAAAGATTCTTTCTGCCTCATACAGCGGAATGGAATAGCTTTACTAATTTGAGGAAGATTGTTTTGTACAGGCAAAGATAACAGATTGGAATAATTGCTTTCTTTTTAAAATTAATATTAAATTTGGAAACATTTCCTAAATAAAGAATGAAAACTTCATGTCAAATAAAATAATCTAAACTACCTTTTTCTTAAAAAGTTAAATCTGCTGAGTGCATATGATTTGATAAAATAACCTGCAAAGATGAAGTGGTAGAAAAGAAGACACTTCAAAACAATTGGTTTTGAGTCATGTACCCTACTTTTTCAGAGCTACAGAGGAGATTAAACTTACGTTCAACTTAAATCTCCAGAACACAAAATATCTATTCATTTCTGGAGATGACGTTGCATTTAAATTAAAATCAGTATTTCAGGTTGACATTGTAAGAGCTATAAACCACATAAAGCTTGAGGGAACCTTGATACTAAATGAATATAAATGTTGAACTGCTTCTTGTTCATCTGGCTGAAGAATTTGGAATTTGCTATGTTCTCTCTGCAGAAGACATTCAGCTGAGTTAGGTGAGCGTTTTTAATGAATAAATCTGTAAAATACATTTGCCCCTGAGCTTATAAAGCAAATACGTCTTCTGCTTTAGAGAATCGGTGAAGGAACCTCTCCATGAAGAGGTATTACTTGGCATGGAAGAAGTAAAGAGAAATCCATTGTCAAAGCTCTGGTGATACAACAGCTGCAATGAAGAAATGGAGACAGTATAAACATTATTCATCAGCCCTCAGAAGTCTCCACCTAGGCAGGTTTTGTTTTGTTTTGTTGGTTTTTTTGGTTTTTATTTTTAATTCTCAGAGCCCACATTTTCAGCAGCTCTTAAGAGTATCACCTCCCTGGTGTTGCCAGCTCTTGACTGTTTTGAGGTGTATCAAGTAAAATGCAAAGCTTTTTGTCCTTACAGAATTAGAACAGGAAAAAACCAACCTCAGTTCTCCATGTTTCTTACATTACAATCTATCAGTAGAAACCCCAGACTTGTATACAAGTGCTATTTAACAAACTTAAGCACCTCTTTTCAGTTAGAAAATCAGAACTTGAATTAAACTAACTGGTTAATTAGATAATGTGTACAGCCTTGTTTTTTTTATTGGTCCCACAACTGCTTTGAAACTTTAGGGGGAACATTGGTTGAATGGTAAACTTTGATAAACTTGACTTAAAGTAATTCCACCATGAAGTGAAGTTAGAATAATATTCATTGCATTTCTTTGCCCTGTCTTATATGAAATGGGCTGTAGATTCCAGTAGAGCTGAAGCATATCAAATACAAACTTAGTTGTTTACATTTGTGAGGCTTATACGCTCAATGTGGTAGCATCTGGCTTGAAATGTGCAGGGAACTGCATCACTTGGAAGAAGCTTACTGACATAATTTAAAAAAAAAAAAGGCAGGGGAGGAAGAAAGAAATGGGGAGTCTGACACATAATATCAATTTTCTCATGATCAAGAAATGGTTAGAACCTATATTAATAAGTTCCAGTGCAAACTTCCGCTAAGGCCTTGCCTATCTTCCCAAATACTATATGCAATGTAGATATATCATTAGATTTATCATTTAAGTCATCGTCTCAGGAGGAAGAAGTAAGGCAATTGGAAAATTGCATAGGTCACAACTTTGGGAAATAGGGATGCTGCTGTTAGGAATAAGAATTTTGCTGAGGGGACACAGACCCTGGGTAGAAGCAGCTTGAATGTAGGAGCATGGAGAGCCTGTATCAGGAGGGAGAAGCGGGTGCTCTGACTCGGGGCAGGGGGAAGGTGGGGTTGTGGATGTGATCTGGCCTGTATGCGGGGAGAAGCAGGTGGAATCAGAACAGCTGTCTCTGTTCTGGGGGAGGGTATTTGGGGGGGTGTGCTTTTTTGCACCCTTTTCCTTCACACAGTGGTGCTTTATCTGTAGCCTTGCACGGTAGCTGGCCATCTAAATTCACATTAATGCTTTCTATATTAAATACACTGTAATACAGAAATACTCCTTTGCTTCTGAAGTTGTATAAATCTGAAAGATTAAAAAAATATGGTTGCTTGGTTAATACAGTAGTCTTCCAAAAATGCTAAGTTCGCCAAAACTAAGACCTCTTTCATCTTTTTGCTCTGATTTCCAGCATACTTGCTATGGTCTAGTAGTGCCCAATAACAGATACATCAACTCTGTTCTTAGAGAGGGCGCAGAAAAGTCAAGAAACAGGGTACGTGACTGCCACATGATGCAATCCAGCATCTTTCTTTTTCTAAGCATGTTTGTGAGCTTTGCTGTACCAGAACTATGTTCACATACTCCGTGCTCACATCCTTACCTCACCAAACAGAAAGAGTACTGTATACGCTAAATTAAACAACCCCTTTGCCCCCTTGAATAGCTGTTTTACCTGATATACAAGGTATTGTCTTAGTGATGGATATATGAGAGCATAGTGTTACCGGCTAGCTGCTCTGCTTCTCATGTCTTTGCTGGTAGCCTTAATGGATACAGATTCTGCTGCGCTGATTTGACATAACTGAAAAAAAACCCATTAAAATGAGGTGTGCTGACCTCAGTCTCTCGGTGTATGTATGAACATCTCTCTGGTTGCCAGTAGTGTAAGAGATGGCTGGGGTCTAACCAGATTTACTTTTTTTTTGTTTGTTTTTTTATAATCAGAATCGCACACCTGCTAAACTCTCCCAGCTAACCCCTTCATCATCACCTGATACAATGAGTGCAGCTAGAATAAGTGAGTAAGTACTACTGACCATCACCAGCTATCCACAGCAGGGATACAAGTTATAGATGCCTTGGGTGGGAAACTGGCTTTCCTGGCTTTCCTGGCTTTCAGAGTTGTAGATTTTCACTAACTTGGAGGACCTGAGGTACCAACTGGACTAGTCTTACTACATATAAACAAAGATAAAATTGTCAGTGAATTAAGCTAAATGGATTTAAAGGAGACGAAAACTGTTTTTAAGGTGAAGTAACACAAGGTAATTTATGAGAGAGTGAATGAAAGTGCTGAAGTTGCACCACTACTTTCCCTCACGGTAAAAGACTCTGTTAACTCTGTCGGTTTTTTCATAATTTATGCAGAGCATGGTCAGTGAGAATGGAGAAAGCAAAGCCTGTGGAGAAATATAAAATGATGTGCTCCCATTGGTGGGCTAGGGAAGTCTCTGGCGACTGTGTTTCAGGTAGGCTGTATGTAACGCCCAGTGGAGTAGTGTAATGCTGTAACTCTTCTCAGAGAGGATTCTGTCTAATTTTATGATGGTGTGAACGCTGTTGTATAGGTGGAGGAGTTGAATTAGGTTCCTGAAAACTTCAGGCACTTTGAGTTCCCCAGGCTGGATCTATTCGCAGGATATTGCCTGTTTGCTTTACTTTGTGGTTTGCTGACATTTCCTGTGTCTTCAGAGGAATACAGAAAGAACTTAAAGAAGGGGTAGAGTGGTAAACGGCATCAGCTGTTTCTCCTCAGTTAATCTTTACTGAATGAGAGCACTACATTCAATTAACCTTTTAGCATATAAAGACTGGAGAACAGCACCCGAGTTCTGTTCAGATTATTTCTGTTAACTTTACACACACATACACAGTGTGTGCACAGAGCCCTTTCCAAAGTGTGTATGTTTCAGTGCTTTGGGAGCTCTATAGGTGGCTGGCTTTCTGGTTCCTAAGGATTTTTTGTTTGGTTGGTTTTGATGTCAGTGTCAGTAATGGTAGGCTGAATTTACATTAAGAACTGCTTTGGTGTTGAAAGTTATATTAAAACCCACCCCCACTTCCTTACAGTACAAACAAACAAACAAACAAATACCCCAAAGATACGAAGCCTGTTAAAAGAAGCCGATGAGCTTTCCAGGAGGAGCCAGGGAGAGGTGAAGCCACGAGGAGTCTGTGGGCCCGTGGGAAGATTTGCAATAACAGGTTGGTTGGTGAGAGAACAAGCGGAAGCATGAAACTAAATACAGAGCTCAGCCTTATAAAAAACGAGATTTTTATTTTTTTCTTGTTGTCATCTACAGTATACTTTATGTTACTTGCTCTCTAAAATTCATTCCCTGGTAGATATGTGTTTGACCATCATTGACTTAATCTTATCTTTTGGGGTTTTTTTGCATAATTTTTTTTGTTTGTCTAAATGCAGGCTACTGATGTGTTCAGGCTGAGGACAAATTAGGTACAATTTATTAGGCTCTTATGTATAACTTTATTTCATAATTTTTAACTGAATTTTATGTATCTGAGAACATAGGGTTTCATTTTTGGCCATTTTAAGCTCTACATTAATTCAATAGCAAGTAAGTTTTGTAATTTGCTACATTAATAGCACTCTAAAATTGTATTTAATAAAATGCCTTCACTGTAGCTTGTATTTTGCTTAGCATTCATTCTTTATTTAGAACTGGGAATTGAATGCATATTCAGTTAGGAAGGGCTGGTGAAAGAGAGTTCAGCTGTACCTCCTCCCATTCAGAAAACCACCATACACTCTAATTTTCCTTCTTGCTTCCTTAAAGTAGTTGGGATTAGAATTGTTTTTATATTTAAAGTAATTGAGGAAACAGAAATGAGTTCATCATAGACAGCGGGGATTCAGAAAGCACTCTGATAGGTAACATACTTCATTTTTAATGCTCACATGACTGGCTGCTCTACATCAAGGTGATGGACTTGTGCGTACATTGTAGTATGGCCCTGTCCTTCTGGTCAAAGGCAAAATGATGTAACAAATGTCGTGTGCTAAGAATTCAGAACAGTGCAGGAGTTGTTAATTCCTTCTACAATTTTCCTCAGGCTCTCTTCTCCGAAACCATGCCAGAGATGACAGAGAATGAAACACCTACTAAGAAGCAACATCGGTGAGTTTCTGTGGGAAAATAACTATTTTGTAGTTCTGTAGTCTGTGATCATGTTGCAGTTACAAAGTTTCTAGCTAAAAGTTTGGCAGTAAGAGTATTGACAGGAAGTTCTGAGGGTTGACCAGGGCTGATCCAAAAGTTTGGGAACTATGGCTGCAAAACTCTCTCTCTTCCCCTGTCCATGCTGAATTATTTGTCAAAGACATGTCTGCCTGGGCCACCTAGGCAATGGAGATTCTTTGATTATTACACTGACTACTCTGATGTATATAAAACTGTGTATAAACTGTGTATAAACTTTGACAGAGTAATTTAGATCTCTTCCTCCACTCCCAGTGAAATCTGGATCTTGCATCTCAAATCTCTGCTGGAACTCAAAATACATCTTGAAGTTGAACGGCAACACTAGGACCAACATTTGTAACAGAAGTCTCTTGTAGTTCATTACAACTTTTCCAGTTTTTTGCTCCTTTGCAGTAGCATGTTGATCTAATACCTGATTGGTAGGGGAATCCTTCAGTCCCTAGTTAAATACAGCATTCATCTTATGTTAGGTGGCCATGTAGGATATGATTTGTTGTAAGAAAAGCTCACAAAGAACATTGATTTGTCCTACAGAATTCTTTTTGGTCTTCATGGATTTTGTGACTACTTCTTACCCCACTAATAGAGTAGTTTGGACTCTGTACTAGTAATGGGAATCAAAGGGCAGCTGGGTCTCTCCAGCCCTTACATTCCTGTGCATATTTAGGATATATGATCAATTCTGACTGGCATATGGTTGTTTTGGTTATAAGTGGGAGAACTGTAGTTTACTGTAAAACAAGAAAACATTTTGAATTATACTTTACATGGATTCCTGTTCTGGTGGTGCAAGTTTTCAATGAACAGAGGATTCATCACTTCTTGAATGGTTGTAGAAGATATGCAGGCTTCAGTTGACATTTATTTGACTTGAAGATGTTCATCTTTAGGCATTATTTCTTAGCAAATGTCTCCAGGTGTCGCCATCTGCAGAAATATTACTGTCTTGTAATCATTGTCCAAGTTTCTCTAGATGCACACTACTTTCGGTGAGTTACCAGAAATAAACGTATATCAACTCAAAGCATAAAGTATATGTGCCCCATCATAATCACACGTGTCACCCACGTGTATCTTGCATTCTCACTTCAGATTCCTTGTTATATCTGGACTGTGCTGTAGCAGTGGAAAAGGAGAGCAGAAGATGCTTCTCTGCTTTTTGCATACTCCAGCCAAACATCTAGACTGAGAATGCGCTGCTGGGCAGAAATCTTCTGAAACTTTTTTTTTTCTGGAATATTTATTTTTCCAGAAAACACGTGCTTTGCTTTACTATACTTCCTTGAAAGTATTTGGTTTACTGCACATGTAATGTGCATCTGATTTACATATGTAGAGTACACATTTGGGATTTATTGACTTCCAGCAAAGCAATTTGAGGCATTGCACAATGATTCTGACCTGATTGCCATCGGTCCAGAAATTCCAGGTGGAAATCTAAAACCAGACAGCCCTCACATGCTGAAATCATACCTGGACAGAATTTTGAGGCAGTAAAGAAGAACAGCTGCAGAGGAATGGTAATTCTGGTTTCTCACACAAAGGCAGCATGTGTATACAGGGAGGTATGATGTTTGAGGGTAACACGTCTGGAAAAATCAATTTGTGTGGTGACATTTTTTCCTGTTTCATTGATCCAGTGAACATAAAAGCAGCATTTCAAACAAATAATTAACTATGCTGTTGCTCAGAAATTAGTTCTATTTTTTTAATATTTGGCCTTATTGAACCCTGGATACTTGTTGCTACTGGGTAATTGTTGCTGAACAAAAACATAAAAATCCAGCTCTGTCCTATAAATATAGGTAATAATAATCAAATGGGATATTACACTATGCTTTGTTATGCTGAAATGTATTGAAGTACGAACACAAATGGATTTTTGTTAGAAACTATTTAATACTAATGTCTAAAAACGGTCCTTGTGAATGTGACTTCTACTGTGTTCTTGTTCACAGAGCAGAATATAATATTTAGTATTTTTAGCTGTAATGGAAATAATAAAAGAAACATTTGTATGCAGATTTTTTCCCTTCTGTTTCACATAACTGTTTTCCCTTTATATTTCACAGAAAGAAAAACCGGGAGACACATAATGCAGGTAGGAACATTATGCTTTGGTGTTTGGTCTGGAAATAAGCACAGATGCTGTGAACTAGTAAAACATGTTTTGCATGGAGAGGGTTCTTCCGTAGGACTTTATTACACCAAAAAACCCCCCACCTACTGAACACTTTTCTGTGTCCTTGCATAGAATATGAGTGCAGATGGGCTTCTTGATTGGTTTCTGGTTTGCTGTTTTCCACAGTACAAGGTTACAGCAGCATGCCCAAGTGTGAAAGCAGGACCATGCCCCTGGCTTTCCAATGCTAGTAAACTAAGAAGTAAACGATTTCAGTTGTGTTCAAGTGTAAAGGAAAATAAATGCACAGTCATTCACACACAAATAATACCCACCTCTCTTAAAATAAAGAGGTAAACGCTTAAGCAATTTAGAGATGGATATCCAACCCAAGAGCTTTAGAGGTTCCCTGGAATAGAAATATTCCTGTAGCCTGTCCCTGAGATTGCCAGCACCTGGATGTTGGCATCCCAGAAATTCTGTGTGAATACCATCTGTATGTTGCAGGAGTCGCATCCCTCAGGCAGCGTGCGGCCTTTTCTTCCTGTCAGTGTCTAGTGGCATCTTCTGCAATTAGCAGCAGAAAGATGGACCGGGAAAAGGCCTGGCAGGTTTTGGCCTGGTTTATCCTAAGAAATTGATTCCAGTTGTTCTTTTATTAAACAGCACTACTGTGTGATCTTCACAAACTCAACTGGAAAAACCATTGAGTAGTTTCCACGTGAAGGCTGTGGAATATCGTGCTTGTCACCCTGTGCCCAGGGTGTGGCCAATTTCTTAAGGATTAAGAAGCATGAGGAAATAGTCTTACCAAGTTTACTTTTACGATTGCGGGCCTCGTTCTAATTCTCAGTTCCTGTTTTACTTGCCAATAGCTTTCCAAAGTCTTCATCTACTGGGCTGAACTCTGCAAGATGTGGGGGACCAGCTCCCTCCAAGCCTTTAGCTTGCTTAGTCTGGACAAGCTGAGTAGAGCATGGAAAATATTGTCAAAACAAAGGAATATCACTTCACAACCACTGTGATAGCTGTATGTGTTAGTAAGATACATAAAAATTAAGTCCCAAGGATCACATGTTTTATTGTTTATGCAGCTGCTCTGATTTATATGGTAAATTTCTTGCAGAAGTCTTGCCATGCTTAGGCTACTTAGGCCTGTCTCTGTCTCCTGAAATACAAAAACTAATCTAGTAGTTCGAGAAATGTAAATTCAAGTGACCAACTACTGAAATAAAACTGTTTAAATTAAATCAGTACCTCCTTTGTAAAGGAGCACAGCAAAATATACTCACCTGAGGATCACTTTGTGTTTCTGTGTGCCACCAAAAGCAGCCCAGCTGTGCAAACCACAGGGCAGTACTCAGCACAATGAACAAACGATCTGTTGATTTGAATCTTGACAGAGCCATGACAGAACTTTTTTTCAGGCTCTTTGGGAAAAAGGCATCCAATAATTTTCATTTGTGTAGAACACCAAAATATTTCAGTCAAAAAAAATAGCTACATGAGAGGAACTATATTTGAAAGCAGCTGACTATTGAGGGTGGGAAACAGAGACTAATACTATCGAAAAAACCAGCCCCAAAGGTATTTACACTGCTAGACTTGTAGTGTAGACCCTTTGCACCAGTGTTTAGGCCTTGTGAAGAGGTAAACAATGTCACTAGAGGACTATAAATGAAGCATTTTGTGACCTGCTCCAAAATAGGTAGTTTACTGGAAATACTGTTCACTCAATATTTTCTTTACTCCCAGTCATAATTAGACCTTGCGGAACAGTTGCACCTGTGAACGTAAGAGTAACTGATTGTCTATATACCTAGAGCTTCAGCTATATTCAGTGTTGACTGCTCCATCAATATAAATTTAAAATTAAGATTGAAAGGGTTAAGATTAAGATAGGGTAAATTCTAAATTATTTCTCTTTTGGTGCTAAACTGGACATTAGTATTTAAGAGACATGGATTCCCTTCCCAAATCTGAAACTGATTCGTAATCTTGGTTCATTTGCTTTCTGCAGCTAGAAAGCATTACCAAAACCTGAATTTTGAGTTGCAATAAGTCTTCTTTTCCACAAAGCGGTCCAGAACATCCCCACCTCTTAGAGATACTGTTGCTTATGTTACAGCTCTCAGTTCCGCTGAGTACTAATTCAATAATTAAATTTACTTTAGAGGATTTTTTTTCCTCTCTTAAGTTACTAAGGGTTCCAGTATGTCATGAAATATTGTATTTATGAGCTCTTACATTGGTACTAGTTGTGCTGCTGTTGTGCTGACTTCCCCAACCAGATGACACAGAACATATTATTTTTGCTTAGTGGAGAGACATCGAAAGAAGAAGATTAATGCTGGGATAAACAGAATTGGAGAGCTCATTCCCTGCTCTCCAGCACTTAAGCAGGTGAGTGCCTGTTCAGAGGTACGTACAAGTTTCCTGTAAAATGCTTGTGTGTTTCCTTGTCTGCAGAAACATAAATACTTGTTTTGCTATTCTGCTTAGGAAGAAGGCAAAACTGAATTAAGGTGCTCAAAAATCTTACTGGTTATTAGTATCTAAAAATTATTTGTAATAGAATCCCCTTTTGGGAGTGAGGGGCCACGTGAATGTAACTACACAGACTTTGAGCTTTTTATATGAAGGTCTTGCATATGACTGCTGGAGGAATGAAGCGGTACAAGTTGGACATGTGACTGATTTTCTGTCTTAAGGGTGGATGTGACAAGAATGGAGCCAGACTCTTCTCAGTGGTGCCCAGCGACAGGACAAGGGGCAATGGGCACAAACTGAAGCATAGGAGGTTTCAGTTGAATATGCAGAAGAACTTCTTTACTTTGAGGGTGACAGAGCACTGGAACAGGCTGCCCAGGGGGGTTGTGGAGTCTCCTTCTCTGGAGATATTCAAAACCCGCCTGGACGATGTCCTGTGTAACATGCTCTAGGAGAACCTGCTTTAGCAGGGGGGTTGGACTAGATGATCTCCCAAGGTCCCTTCCAACCCTTGCCATTCTGTGATTCTGTAATTCATACGTGCGGTATTTTTGAGGAGGTGTAGGCTCGGCTAATTTGCCCATGTCTGCCTGTGCGTTTGATTCACAGCTTCCCAAAGTTCTCATTCAGGGTGCCTGAGCATTGGTAACAACAGAAGGTAAAAACCCCACCTTGGCTGCTGCCTGCCCTGTGCATTGAGCGGATGGAAAGCTCTTCGCCCTTTTCTCTGTAGGAGGGTTAGCAGGCTGGACAGAAGGAGGTTGGATCTGGCCAGTGGGTTGCTGCTTACATTGTTCAGCTCCTGTTTGTCAAGTCATTTTCTGCTGATGCTGTTTAAGGTAGTCTGTATGACGGTCAAGTGGTGAAAGCTATGGGTTAAGCAAGGCCATTTTTCAGGTCATTCTCCAATCCCTTCTCTGCCTTTTGCTGGCGATTGCTTAATGTCCTAAGATGTAAATAGAATTGCATGCATGCTTATTTTTCTCGTCTTTTGTACAATGGGATGAAAGCAATTCAGAAAGTGAAATAACTTAAGACAGTGTCCTTGTGAAAGATGAAGCAAGACAAATGGTTTGAGGTTGATGCACAGAAGCATCCTTTTCAAGATAGAGCCATCTACAGCAGAGGCTGTTCCTATAGAATAGTAGAAGAAGAAATTAAGAATTGAACAAGGGGTTTCACAGATAGAATAAGCACAGTTTTGTAAAAGGAAGGTGGTGGGGGAGCTACGGCAGACTTTCTCTTTCCATATTCTACAGTATATTGGTTTCAAAATTATGCATACACCTCCCTGGATAATTGTTCCACATTTGTTTCTTTCCTAATAAAATATTTATGAGGCAGTATCCTGGAAATTTCACATGATGTATATGTTTACTAGTGAACAAGAATATCGGGCTGCTCACCAAGCAATGATGCTTGCTGTTTGTTTCTGCAGCCCTAGCATCTAGCTTCAGGCATCAGAAAACGCCAGCTCCAGCACGTTACTCTGTAAAAACTCATTGGTATTTTAGGGTTAATATCACTCATGAAACCTGTAGTTCAACTAAAAAAAAAAAAAACACCTGACCCAACCAAACAAAAACAACCCATAAAAAAACCCCTCAACGATATTCAGAGAATCATTTGGGTTAGCACATTTTGAGAGTGAAGACTATTGGAGCAAGTGCAATCTCATCATTAATGGATCTTTCTCCTAATTTTATATATGTGTTTTCTTTTAAAGAGCAAGAACATGATCCTGGATCAGGCCTTTAAGTACATAACAGAAATGAAAAGACAGAATGATGAACTTCTGTTAAATGGAGGGAACAATGAACAGGGTGAGTACAGATGCTGCTGGAGGCCCTAGAATTTATGTCACTCATTTCCACTGTGTTCATATGAACAACAAATCCTGGACCAACAAACTTGGGAATCCCAAGACATTGGGCACCTACAGGAAAAATACAGCTGCTTAGAATATCTTGAGACAAGAAGCCAAGAGTGTTCTTGCTCATAGCCATGAGACAATGAAGCAATCATGCTGTGATGTAAAGTAATTACAGAGCTGACGCAACACCATCTAGTAGATTCTGTCCTGATTTAGTCTACTGTAGTGACCAGAATTATTTCTGACAAACTTCAGGGTTAGATTCTTTTCATTGAAAACATGGAGTTTACTTCATGCATAGAGCTATTTTTTTTTTCCTTTCAAATGCTGTAAAAGTGATAACAGCCTATTTTTAAAAATATAATGCTTCATAAAAAATCTTGAAAAGATGTGTAAAAAATACAGTGATGGAGGTGTGGCAGAAATAATCTCAGAGCTAATGTTTGGTTCATGATTTTTATTTCTCCCCATAGAATGCAATTCTAAACAGGTTATTTTTATCTTGTTAGTGTAATTGGGTTTGGAAAACCTAGGTGATTTTCCTAGTTAGGTGAGCCATCTCCAAGTGCATTGCTGGTTTTTGTGGCTTTATGTAAGTGTTTTGTATTTAATTTTGCACATCATTTTTAGATGTATTGAAACTTAATAGTCCTGGAGAGCCATGAGATTATCAATTACATAAAAATGGTTCTAGTGTTTGCAAAGGAGCAGGGAAAAGAGAAAGGTAAATTAATGTGCTCGTATATCCTTCAGTAATTAAACAATTTGATTAGTGTTCAGTTTCATATGAGCTCATCCTGATGTTTATTCTAACTAAATAATTTGACATGTCTTGTTGTTGGTAACAGAATAGTCTGTGAGGTTGATTCACTTTCCTGCTCAGTAGAGAGGCTTATCGGGTTAAGAGACTTCAGTTATATTATGTTAACCATTTGAAGAGAGCATACATTATTAACAATTTATTTCAGTAGTGCATAGTATTTACTCTCGAAGACATGTGGTAACATTACCTAGTATTTGCTATGGTGCTGATGTAATGGAGTGTTCTCACTGTTTTGTAGCTGAAGAGATAAAAAAACTCCGTAAACAGTTGGATGAACTGCAAAAGGAAAACGGGAGATACATCGAACTACTGAAAGCAAATGATATTTGCCTGTATGATGACCCTACAATCCACTGGAAGGGAAATCTGAAAAACGCGAAGGTGTCTGTTGTTATTCCCAGTGATCAGGTTCAAAAGAACATAATTGTCTATTCAAATGGGAGTCAACCCAGTGGAAATAACCAGGGAGCATCTGTCCAGGGAATAACGTTTAATGTTGGTCATAATTTACAAAAGCAAACAGCCAATGTTGTGCCAGTCCAGAGAACTTGCAACCTAGTGACTCCTGTGACGATTTCTGGTATTTACCCCACAGAAAACAAGCCATGGTCACAAACTACAGTTTCTCCACTGCCATCTGCTCAGACAGCTCCAGCAGGGAGCGTTCTTGAGCTTTCCACCCCAGAGAACATGCAAGGCGTGCTCGCTGCTGCTACTGCCAGCTCACAGAGTGCGTCTCAATCTGCAACAGGACAGGAACTACAGTGTTCTTCAAGTAATGCACCACAAAATGATCAAAATCTCCCCAAAAGTAAAAATGATGAGGAGGGCACTAAATTAACAAAGAAAACACTCCCACAGGGAATCAGCCTTCCTTCCAGTGCCTCCACAGAAGCCTCCCAAGTTCAACAGGTGAATACAACTTGCTCAAATACACACAATTCTAGGAGCAACCTTCCGGACAGCTGTGTCATTTCAACCACAGACACAGCTTGTGTGCCATCTATGAGACCACCTGCTGCAGATAGTTCTTCCTCTGTAAATGTCCTCAAAAGTACAGACTTAGTAAGTAGTGCTGGAATGCCCGTGACTTCTGCAGCAGAAGGAGCTAAGGCTGTGACAGCAATAAGCACTCTGCCTGCCAGTCCCCTAGAGAACTGCTGGTCTTTTTCAGGCTCTTCAGGTGTTGGCACTTCAGACTTGAAAAACATGAGTAGCCTTACGCGGATGCCTTCAGCTGGAAACACACAGACCACGTGGACAACTCTGCAGCTAGCAGGAAATACCGTTCAGCCACTTAGCCAAACGCCATCCGGTATAATGACCACACTATTAAACGAGCCGGTTAATGGTGCTGGTACTGTACCTTCTGCTCACAGCAGGCCTTTGACTACAAGTATCAGTCTGAATACTTCTCTGCCTGCAGATGGCCAGGCAGCTGAACACATCGTGGTTACCTTGCCCTCGTGCCCACCCTTACCTATGCAGCCGTTAATCAGCCAGCCACAGGTTAAAACTCAAGCTGCAGGAAATATCCTTCCATTAAATTCAGCTATGCAGGTGATACAGATGGCTCAGCCAGTCGCATCCGCTGTTACAGGAGCACCAGCTAACCAGAATGTCATCATTCTCCAGCCTCCGAACCCCGCTCCGTGCCCTCCAATTGTGAGGGCAGAAGTTCCCAGCCAAAATGTTAGTCAGCAAATTGTAATTATACAAGCTGCTAATCAGAATCCTCTTCCCCTCCTCTCCGCTCAGCCTTCTGCTTCTGTGAGAGTTCCTGTGAATGGGCCGACTGCAGTTGCAAACTCTAGCAACTCCATACAAAATGCCCCTCTTCCACAGACTTTTGGAGGGAAACACCTTGTCCATATATTACCAAGACCATCTTCTTTGCCATCTTCTAGCTCTACACAAACGTTTTCTGTTACAATGTCAAATCAACAGCATCCTCAGACTATCTCATTAAACGGGCAGCTTTTTGCATTGCAGCCTGTGATGTCCTCATCTGGAGCTTCAAATCAAGCCCCTATGCAAATTATTCAACCCACCACCAGCGAAGATCCAAATACCAACGTTGCCCTCAATACATTTGGTGCTTTAGCTAACCTCAATCAAAGTATATCGCAAATGGCTGGGCAGAGCTGCTTACACTTGTCTCTCAGCCACCCTACCAATCCCACAACTGTCAGTAACCAGATTGCCACAGTTAACTGTGTGTCTTTACCAACTTCTGTGGCATCTTCAGTACCTGCAGAGGTTTCGGTATTAACTAGCGTGTCTAATTCAATTAATGCTTCCCCCAAAAAAGCGGCTGCTGGCTTGCCATCCAATGCAAAACCAAAAAGGACAAATAAAAAACCAAGTACAAAGAAGCACCAAGCAGTCAACAGTAAAGTATCCTGTCCTGCAGTTCCTTGCAAAGATGCAGGGAAGGTGGACTGTGCTCCTGTGGAAACGGTGGCAAAGCATTCAAACGGTGAGGGGCTGCTTGAAAACGCTCCAGCAGCATCGCAAGCTTTAATGACATCGCAGGCGAGCGGTGTGGCAGCACCGAGTGGCGTCAGCGTTTCTGACTGTCATTCCAAAGAGTCTGCGAGCTCTGAACAGGCAACGAAAACCTGCTCCGTCCCCGAGCCAAGCTCGGCAGAGGTGCCCGCTTCCTCGCCGCTGGCCTCCACGGTGTCAGAGCAGCTAGCGCTTGTCCCACCGACTGCCAAAGATGCTGCTCCTGGCCAGCAGGCCCGTGGGTCTCAGAACCCTCCACCAACCAGCTCTGCCTTGCCAGAGTCTCCCACACCCTGTGAGCCCCCCAGCACCTTAGCATCCTCTCGTACCGAAGCACATGTGACACATTCTCAGGTTGCTGGGACATCAGCATTTTTCCTGCAATGTTGTGCAGGATTCCTCTGCGGTAATGCAAGATGCAGACTTGTTAGAAGGGCAGGGTCTAACCAAAATGCTGTCTGATCTCACAAAAGAAAGAACAGCTGTGGAAAAAACATCTTCATTCACCATTCAGGGGGAGCATCCTAATTTTCCCATGGAAAACTCTAAATTGGCAGAATCAAATGTTGATTTGCCTGAGAAGCAGGAACTCTTGCTAATGAACACGGAAGGTGATGCTCTCTCCCAGCATCACTCCTGCATTTCTGATCAGGAAGTAGTCGGTGCTTCCCTTATCGCTAGCAGGCAGGCAGACTCCCCAATGTCAACTAGCTCTGGCAGCAGTCGAGGCTTCTCAGTTGCATCTATGCTGCCAGATACCACCAGAGAAGACGTTACTAGCAGCACCTCAACCAGTACGTGTAACAGCTGCACGTTTTCAGAGCAGACTGACATTGTAGCTCTTGCAGCAAGAGCTATTTTTGACCAGGAAAACCTGGAGAAAGGTGGAGGAGGAGGAGGAATACAGGTTAATGTGAGGGACGGCATCTCTAAATCAGCTGAGGTTGCACCTTTGGAGAGAGAGCAACAGCCTTTTAAACCTCAACCAGTGAAAGAAAACAATGCAGGGCCACTGGAAGTGGCACCAAACAAATTCAGTGCTCAAGATACAGTACAGACAAATGTCGATAGACAGGTTGAAAAGCCAAGCTGCTCTGTAGGAGGTGTGGAAACATCAAACGCTTCTTTGCAGATTCCTGCTTCCCAGTCACCAAGCATAACCAGTCTAAGCGTGAATAATCTAATACACCAGAGTCGCATTGTCCATCCCCTTGTGAGCTGCTCAAGTTTATCGCAGTCTTCAGAGCCAGCAAGCGTCCCTGCAACTGTGAGCCTCTCCCTTCCATCCAGCACCTATGTCAATCAGTCTCCAGGACCTGCTATGATGAATGAATATGCCCAGGAGCAGCTGAATGCTATTAGGGCAAGCACCATGCAGGCACCCCAGCTACAGGAATCACACTTAAAGCAGCAAAATCATGAAGGTCGCAAGGACTCGGCCAAGCGGGCTGTTCAAGATGACCTTCTGCTTTCTACGGCAAAGAGGCAAAAGCAGTGCCAGACAACGCCCATAAGGCTTGAAGGGATGGCATTGATGAACCGCACACCAGAGAGCATTGCTGATCAAACACAGATGCTTGTCAGTCAGATTCCTCCTAATTCATCCAATTCAGTGGCATCGGTGAGCAATCAAGGGCACACAGATGGCCTTAACAGGTTATTCCCGCCAAACAGCAACTTTGTCACACCAGCTTTGAGACAAACTGAAGTTCAGTGTGGTTCTCAGCCATCAATTTCAGAGCAGCAAGGCCAGGCAGGGCAGCACCTGCAGCCAATTCAACATGTTCCTGCTCAGGGCATATCTCACCTCCACAGTAATCATCCATACTTAAAGCAACAGCAGGCCGGTCAGTTAAGAGAAAGGCACCACTTGTATCAGCTGCAGCACCATGTCACGCATGGGGAAAACTCAGTCCACTCTCAACCCCACGGTGTACACCAGCAGCGAACAATACAGCAGGAGGTGCAGATGCAAAAGAAACGAAACCTCATCCAGGGAACACAAGCCACACAACTTTCTCTACAGCAAAAACACCATGGAAGCGATCAAACACGGCAGAAAGGTGGTCAGCCTCATCCTCACCACCAGCAGATGCAGCAGCAGATGCAGCAGCACTTTGGAGCTTCCCAGCCTGAGAAGAACTGTGAAAATCCTGCAACAAGCAGAAACCACCATAACCACCCCCAGAGCCATATAAATCAGGATATTATGCATCAACAGCAGCAAGACGTTAGCAGCAGGCAGCAAGGTTCAGCTTCTGAACATGTGTCAGGGCACAATCAGATACAGAGGCTTCTGACCTCAAGGGGCTTAGAGCAGCAAATGGTGTCCCAGGCAAGTATCGTAACCAGGCCATCAGATATGACATGCACCCCTCACAGGCAGGAAAGAAATAGAGTTTCCAGCTACTCTGCCGAGGCACTCATTGGGAAGACGCCCTCTAATTCAGAACAGAGAATAGGAATATCTCTTCAAGGCCCCAGGGTTTCTGACCAGCTGGAAATGAGAAGCTATCTTGATGTTTCTAGAAATAAAGGGTTGGTCATCCATAACATGCAGGGCCGCTTATCTGTTGACCATACAGTTGGCTCAGATGTGCAGCGGCTTTCTGATTGTCAGACATTTAAGCCAGCTGGACCCAATCAACAACCGACGGGCAATTTTGATGTACAGGCTTCAAGAAACAGTGAAATTGGTAATTCCGTGTCATCCCTCCGAGGCATGCAGTCACAAGCTTTTCGAATCGGTCAAAATACCGGGCCATCCATAGAAAGACAGAAGAGATTGCCCTACCAGCCAGTACAGGGTATTCCAACAGGAAACGCCTTGCCATCACGGGAAAATGAAAACACGTGCCACCAAAGTTTTATGCAGAGTTTACTTGCCCCTCACCTTGGAGATCAAGTTAGTGGGAGCCAAAGATCAATTCCAGAACATCAAAGGAACACGCAGTGTGGCGCCTCCTCCACCATTGAGTACAACTGTCCCCCAGCACGGGAGAGCGTCCACATCCGAAGAGATGGTGATGGCCAGAGTAGGGAGAGCTGTGACATGTCTATTGGTGCAATTAACACAAGGAACAGTTCTTTGAATATTCCTTTTTCGAGTTCTTCTTCCTCAGGAGATATTCAGGGTCGCAATACAAGCCCAAATATCTCTGTGCAGAAGTCCAATCCCATGAGGATGACGGACAGTCATGGAACTAAGAGCCACATGAATACGCCTGTTTCTAGCAACATGCATGGAGTTGTGAGGCCAACTCACCCTCACCCTGCAGTTTCTCACGGAAATGGCGAGCAAGGGCAACCTTCTGTTCGTCAGCCAAATTCTTCAGTTACTCAGCGGTCGAGGCATCCTCTGCAAGATAATGGAGGTTCTAAAATACGTCAGCCCGAAAGGAATCGATCTGGAAATCAAAGGCACGGAAACGTCTTTGACCCTAGTCTTCCCCATCTTCCTCTGTCCACCAGCGGCAGCATGATCCTCGGGCGCCAGCAGTCCGCGATAGAAAAAAGAGGAAGCATTGTCCGATTTATGTCTGATGGCCCTCAAGTGTCTAACGATAACGCGGCCCCTGACCAACATACTCTCTCTCAGAATTTTGGATTCCCTTTTATTCCGGAGGGCAGCATGAATCCACCGATAAATGCCAATACCTCTTTTATCCCACCAGTGACTCAGCCTAGTGCCACTCGAACACCAGCTCTAATCCCGGTCGATCCTCAGAACACCCTGCCGTCCTTCTATCCTCCTTACTCTCCTGCCCATCCTACCCTTTCCAACGACATTTCGATCCCTTACTTTCCCAATCAAATGTTTCCTAACCCAAGCACAGAGAAGCCGAGTAGTGGAAGTTTAAACAATCGATTTGGATCCATTTTGTCTCCTCCCAGGCCTGTTGGCTTTGCTCAGCCAAGTTTTCCTTTGCTTCCAGATATGCCGCCGATGCACATGACCAACACGTCGCACTTATCCAATTTTAACTTGACATCTTTGTTTCCAGAAATAGCCACAGCTCTTCCTCCAGATGGTTCAGCAATGTCGCCTTTGCTTTCCATTGCAAACACATCTGCTTCAGATTCTTCCAAGCAGTCCTCAAACCGACCTGCCCACAATATAAGCCATATCCTAGGTCACGACTGCAGCTCAGCTGTATGAAAACTGATAGACTGACTTCTGGTCTGATGCGTTGTTTATATATTTAAGAAGAAGAAAGTGGATCTTACTGGCATCCCTGAAGAGACCATTCATAGCATCACTGTATTTGCCTAAATGTATGTATATGGGTACTTTTCGTATTTATATACACACTGTATTTCCATCCACCTTACTAACTTTAAAGCACCAGTGCCTATAGCAATGCTGACTTACTAGTAAACAGTAAGGATGCAACATTGAGAGCTGTGCAAATATTGGTTGTTGATTTTTCCAACAACCAAGTTTGATGTCCGATTGTTCCAGGGTAAGGGCCACCCTCAGTAATACGTGGATGTAAAGGAAGCGAGAGCATCCGTAAGGGAGACAGGAAACAAATGCTACAGGTTTTGGTTTGTTTCTGATGCGTTTACCTGAAACTACAGACGAACTTGGAGTGGCTTGGGTTCCTCTTTTTCCTTTGTAAAATACCTTCAGGAGCCTCAACACAAGGCAAGTCTCTGTTAACCCAGTGCTAATCGATAAAGACGTTTGTTGTGCAGTCTGTTTGAAGCTTGTCACACGCACTTGACATAAGGCTGACTTTACCTGGCAAAAACTACTATGTGTTTCCACGGTCAGCAATTAAAAATACTGGATTAGAAAATTCAAATTTCTTTAACCCACGACTTTCTGTTTCTAAGAAGAATTTTATTTGGATCTGTTTTAACAATGGCTTCAGTTACTGCTGAACTTGATCAGCGTTTTAATGTAGCTTATGACTCCTCCTGGTGTAGTCAGCAGAGACAGCAGTCATATTTGTTGCCATTTCATTGTTCATATGCTGCAAGTTACCTCCCCCCCCCCTTTTTTTTTGCCTTTGCTCAAACACCAGCTTTCTGGTTTCTGTGAGTGACAGCCCTTTGTTGTACCAGGCAGCACATGGGAGGAGGACTGAGCCTGTGGCATCCCGCAAAACGAGCGGGGATCCATCCCCGTGGGCACGGGTTTTACTTAACACTGCTGGGAGGATCCATCCTGAGAGGATCCATCTGGGCTGAGTAAATACCAGTACTTTGCACTCGAATGCACCTTTTGTCTGAAGTCGTATGATTGTGGCTGAAGGAGGAACATGAATGTGTCAAGACCGAAAGGCTGCATACCAGGAAGACGTGATTTGAGCACCACGAGGAAAGGGGATGTGTTTGTATGGGTGTGAGAGACGGAGTGAATGTGCGTGCGCTGGCTGAGTCTCCAGTATTTTCACAAATTTTGGTCCTGTTTCTTTTAAAAGAAAGGGAAGAACTAGGTAAGTTTTATTTATTTAGTGGCTCTGCAGTGTGGTTTTTGTTTCTAAACCAAGGCAGAAATATTTGTCTTTTTTTTTTTATGTGCTTGGAAATACCATTCTGGTTTTGATTCTTCAAGTAACAGCGTAAGGTCAGGTTTCTCTGTATGCAATCCTCCCCCTACCAGCCAGGGAGTGGCAAAAACTGCTCCGGGGCCTCTTCTCTGGCAGGGCAAGGTTGAAACACTTTGTGTTGCCCATCAGTGCATCATCTTGCTGCTCCTGGGACCTGTCACAGGTTCTCCCCCAGTGCTGCTGCTAGTAGGAGGGTGGGGAGGAACAGGCTCCCTGGGATTTTTTTAGAGATTTCTTTTATTCTTTGAAAGGTAGAAAGGAAGATATCCCTCCATCTCCAAGAATGGGATCCACAAAGAGGAACTTGAAAGATTTTTTTCATAGCTTGACAACCCAGGCCACGTTTTTGCTAAGTCCTTTTACACTGATCCAGGAGAGTAAAAAGGCTTTAGCGTAAAAAAGAATTGGGCTATGTCTGTAGTCCATCCTGACAGTGTCTCCATTCTTGTAACCTGGGGTCTGATGTTTTCCTGCAAAGAATGGTAGAATGGCAGTAGAATGGTTCTGATTCAAATTGGGAATCACTTTTTAATTCCAATGGAGCTTATCTTAGGACACTACATTTAAGTGGTGCATCGGTTCTCTGTGTTTCTTAAAAATAATAGGTTGAATATTTATTTGACTTCCAAGCAAAGGCAGCTTCTCTGAGTTTGACTGTGAAATGGGCTGCCAAAGTGTGGGTACCAACCGAATGGCAGCAACTGGCCTGCGCAGAGCAGGAGGGTTAGGAATGATGGTCAGTCTTCTACTCCCACCAAGGGCATTGCGGGTCTGGGTGTTACCTGGTGAGACCCTCCGATCAAATTGATTTCCCTAAGCAGAAGATCCCAAAGCGGGGCTGTGCATTACAGACCTTTAGGAGGGAAGCAAAACAGCCATTCTTGCTCTTTTTAAATGGCATTGTGCGTGCAACGGTGTATTTGGCTTTCAAGACAAAGTAGTGAAAAATTAAGCCCTGGCTCCAGGACTTTATATAAAGATGTTAGTCATGCTCATCATTCCAGGCATTCATGCCGTGCCACATTAGTTTTCTCTGCTGGCAAAATGATGTCTTTGAAAACTGGAGCGAGCCTGTAAACTTGTACGGACCAGTTGCAAGAGTTGAATGTTCACAAGTCCGTGGGGCCTGATGGGATTCATCCTGGAGCACTGAAGGAGCTAGCAGGTGCTATGGCAGGACCCCTCTCGATCATCTACCAAGGGTCTTGGGAGTCTGGGGAGGTCCCCGATGGATGCAACCCAGCCAGTGTTATTCCAATCTACAAAAAGGGTGTGAGGGAAGAACCCGGGGAACGACAGACCTGTTAGTCTAACCTCAGTTCCTGGAAAAATTACGGAGAATGTTACACTGGGTACTACTGAAAAGGCATTTAAAGAATAATGCAATCATCAGGGACAGTCAACATGGGTTCACAAAGGGAAAGTCCTGTTTAACTAATTTGATATCCTTCTGTGATAAGGCCACCCTCCTAGTGAATGAAGGGAAGGTGGTAGATGTAATTTTTTCTGGATTTTAGTAAGGCTTTTGATGCTGTCCCTCGCAGCATACTGCAGAACAAATTGCCCAACTGTGGGATGAGTGAGTTCATGGTGTGCTGGGTGAAGAACTGGCTGAAGGGCAGAGCTCAGAGAGTTGTAGTGAATGGGGCTACATCTGGCTGGCAACCGGTCACCAGCCGTGTTCCTCGGGGCTCAATGTTCCTCGGTTCTGTTCAATATATTTATCAATGATCAGGATGCACGAGTTGAATGCACCATTAGCAAGTTTGCTGATGACACCAAACTGGGAGGTGCTGTTGGCTCTCTTGAGGGACGAGAGGCCTTGCAGAGGGATCTAGATAGATTGGAGCATTGGGCAATCATCAGTGGGATGAAATTTAACAAGTCCAAATGCCAGATTCTGTACCTGGGATGGGGTAACATCATGCACAAGTATAAACCGGGAGAGGAACGGCTGGAGAGCAGCCCTGCAGAAAGAGACCTGGGGTGCTGGTTGAGATCAGGCTCAATGCCAGCAGCGTGCTCTGGCAGCCCAGAGGGCAAACCGCATCCTGGGGTGCACCAAACACAGCTTCACCACCAGCCAGTCAGGAGAGGTGATCATCCCGCTGTATTCAGTGCTGGTGTGGCCTCACCTTGAGCACTGTGTACAGTTCTGGGCCCCACCATTTCAGAAGGAGGTGAAGGTCCTTGGATGCCTCCAGAGGGCAACAAAGCTGGTGGCAGGGCTGGAAGGCCTGTCCTGTGAGGAGCGGGTAGGGACTTTGGGCTTGTCTGGTTTGGAGAAGAGGAGGCCGAGGGCAACCTCATTGCTCCCTACAGCTCCCTGAGAAGGGGACGTGGAGAGGAAGGTGCTGAGCTCTTCTCCTTGGGATCCAGTGCCAGGACTCCTGGGAATGGCTCAAACCAGGGGAGGTTTAGACTGGACATTAGGAAGCATGTCTTTACCGAGAGGGTGGTCAGGGCAGGCTTCCTAGGGAGGCGGTTGATGCCCCAAGCCTGTCAGTGCTTAACAGGCAGTTGGACAATGCCCTTAATAACATGCTTGAACTTTTGATCAGCCGTGAAGAGGATCGTTGTAGGTCCCTTCCAATTGAAATTCTATTCTATTCTGTTCTATTCTGTTCTGTTCTAGTCTATATATTTATTCCTTCATGTTGATTTCACTAATTTCACTGGTGTTACATTGAGGTTAAATGCAATCCTGAGTATTCACAAGAGAATATTTTGGCTGTGATTTGGGGGGGTGGGGTGGGTGTGCTTTTTTTTTTTTTTTAAATATTGGACATCATTTTCTGAAGAGGGAGCAGCTGTGTCAGTAACTTTCATGTCCCCCTTTTCTGTTTACAAAGAGGACCAAAAACATCGACCTTGTTCACAGGACACTTGTAGTGCAGGCAATCACAGCACAGGCATTTTAGTGATAGACTGTTGTGGTTTTGCAGGAACTGCACAGTTTTGCAGTGTGTGGCTCAAAAGTAATGACCATGGGACTGGCCCTCAGTCTTCTCTAGGGGACTGTACCCCGCAGTGCTCTGACAGGGCATGGGGATTCCTGCGTAATCGCCTGTCGTCCGGCTCAGGACTTTTTCTGAAACCTGCCGAGAGCAGGATGGAGAAATACCATTTCATTGCCCTCTTTGAACGTGGCAAGTTCTGCTGAAGCTCAACATGCTCCAGTGTGAGTCTCTTTGCGTGCCATAAGTGATGCTAAATGATCCTGTGGCGCTGGTCTGGGGTCGGGAAGCCTGCTATGAAAAGAGAGGTAATCTGCGAGAGCTTCATATAAACATGTTTGTCCAAATTCTGTTATTCACACTGCTGACTGGCTTTTAGATCAATGTAATTAAAGAAAAATTGGCTCTATTGTGCAGTCTTGTGGTCTAACTGACTGTCCAAGGTGGTCTTTGCTGAATCTGGCCAGGTCCCCCGGCTTAAGAGCAACTTGTGGGTTTGCCACAGATTTCAGCTTCTCACATGTTCGTGCTCATGCGCCTTTAGGAAGAACAGTGGGTGGACTGGATATTTCACGTCAAAAGAGAGGAGTTTAGATGTTTAATTACTTAATTTTGATTAGGTTTTAATTATGGAGTTGTTTTAGTTTTTCTTTTCACTGTAAATGAATCGCCCCCTGCTGTTCCACATGGAGCAGGCCATGGCTCAGCTTCTTGCCTTTCGGTTCGTAGGGTCAGTGTGTGCCGCTGATGGGCCGGTGTTCCAGCTCTTC
>NW_009259718.1:2052000-2071587 GCF_000687185.1 Egretta garzetta | reverse complement strand
CCTACCACTGAAGCTGTTGTGTTCCGGCATCAGGTTGTTAAGACTTTAGGGAAGGCTCACCTTACCTTGATATAAATGCTTGGGGGGCAGGGTGGGTTGAAAAAGGAGCATCTGTAGGTTTTGCAGATCAAATAATTGTTTTACTTGTTCTAAGAATAATTCAACAAGCAAATACATTTTCTTCAGCAAACAACTATGACACCAACAATTTGTTGTTGTCTTCTCCTAAGAATTACCTGGCAATTAACATTTCCTTTATTTTTCAAGATATATTTGGAAAAGATTTTGTAGGCTTTAATTGCAATTTGTTAGCCTGAGAATGGCATTTTCTCTTCCATAATACCTTTTTGAAGGTTACTTACACTAACTGGGGGTTGGGTTTGATTTTGAAAAAAGGAAAAATACCCAGTGCTACCTAATTTAGCAAAATGAGCAGCAGAAGGGAAAGGTTCAGTGCTCCCTCTCAGGTGGGACTGCCACAGCTGACACGTGTTGTGTACCCGTGGCTTTCAGCTTGGCCTAAATGGCTTCCACAAACAACAGCAAATGGTGTAGGGCTGGGTTAATCCCTGACGGAGCCTAAGGAGAGTAAGAGCAGGGTCAGACTAAGTTGAAAGCAGGCAATGAAATAGTGATGTATTAACACTTACATACTTTTTCACTGCGAGACAGGACCTCATTTACGAGCAACTGAGAACTGAGGTGATGTGAGCGGGTGGTTGAGCCTTACTGGAATGTGTTTTCTAGCTCCTGCCCCCTGCTCCAGTCCCTATGCTGCTGCCCAGGAGGAAGAGCACCTCTCTGGAGAAAAAAAAAAACAAAAACAAAAAACAAAAAATACACGCTGTGCTAGGATAGAGCCTCCTGAATTTTGCACAGATTTCCTACTGCACTTTAAAGCTGCGCTGCTGCTGCTGTGCTGGGTGGCTGCAGCGCTGTTGCAGGAAACAAATCACGTGGCAGGGCAACTGCGGAGGGCGTTGCTGGAGAAAAGGGGTCATTTCGTTATTTCTGAGCTCCCGTTGTCTCCTCACCTTGTTCAGAGGCGCTTGCGCAGTCCTGGCTCAAGGACTTGGTCACAAACTCATGCCCTAATCTGTTTCTGGGTGACTCGGTCAGCTGCGCTAAGAGCTGTGATCTTTTGCTGTTCCCCAAATAAATTTTGCGCTCATCACTTTAATAACGATCTCACTTTGGGAAGACGGAGGAGCGTTGAATCTATTTATACCAAACGGTCAAATTTGTGTTGTTTTCTGATGCAGCGATATAAGGAGCGCCGTTCTTTATCATCACTTAGGCCAAGCTACCTGCTACGGCCGTTCCCTTCTCCCGCTGATCCAGCACGGGTAGCAGCCACGTGGACGGGTGTGCCAGTGCAGATGCAGGTTTGTGCCTGACGGCGTTTTCAGCCTCTGCGATCCCTGGAGTGACTCTAAGAATCTCAGAGCACCAACACTTCGTTCCCACCAGTTACACTGAGAGCAAGTTATCCTGCGAACCGGTGAAAGCCGCAGCAGAGGTTTTTAGTCATGACGATGCAAAACCGCCCCCTCTCTGCCAACAAGCCCCGCTTAGTTACGCATAATCCATTTATTATTTGCTGGTACCAGTCTTTATGAGATAAATGTTTAAAAAAAAAAAAAAAAAGCATTTCTTTCTGCCTCACCAAAAGTATTTTTACAAGTAAGTTCCAAGTTTGCAATACGCTGCTGTTTCGGCAATCACAAATGTGAAACAACCAAGCTCGCAGTGGGTTGTATCCCTGTTCCTGCCCGCCCACTGTGAGAAGGGAAGCAAATATGGATTTTGCCACAGGAGATTAATCAAAAATGCTGTTGCCCTCCACAATGTAAATTATTTATATTCAGTCCAGAGTTTTCTGCTGTGCGTCTGTTTTATACAGCTGTAAATTACTTGGATACAGCCCCAGTGAAAAGTCCTTACTATTTTGTAATGGAAAAAAGGAACTCTGCAGTAGAAATCTATAATGAATGAACAGGAACATCATCTCCCCGTTGTAAATAAGATCTCGTTCTGTTTATTTTGACATCTTTTTACAAATGCGTCGCATTCAGGTGTAAATATCCCAAACCGTGATCTTGTTCAGAGTTCTGAGATTTCTATTGTTAAATGTAATACTTTGTTTAATAGGTGTAATAATTATTTGTATAGATATGAACATGATTGATAGTATTTTATTAAAAAAAGGGAAAACGCTCTTTGAATACTGTATTCTTTCCAGCACCGCTTCTTTCCCCAGGGAAAGCCCTGCATTTCGCTCTTCAAGACCGGTAAAAGCTTTGTTTTGAGGCTAGGAATTTACAGCTATAGCTGGCCACTGCTGTATATTCTCTGCATGTACCAGAAGTACGCACCACTCTGTTGGGATATATAAAACTACATTGCTAATGAAGTATCTAAATAATGCAGGGGAGGTGCTGGCCCTGCCCAGGTGACGGTGGTCACAGTGTTAAGATACAACTTCAGCTTTATGAAATGCTTCTCGCCACGCACCGCCGTGGTGGATGGATGTGAAGCGCACCAAGATGGGTCTTCCATCACAGTCTGAGTCTGAAGGATGTGGTTTGGATGAGACCAGTACAGAGACGCTGCAAGGTAACCAAAGGCTTTTTGGGAGGCTGCATAACACAGGAGGAGCTGAGAGAATTGCTATGAAACGGTTCCTTTTGAGGGCTCCAGGATGCCTTGCTTGTAAACCTCAGAATTCTTGTGGACCCTTAAGATGCCCATATGGAAGATGATTTTTATTTTTTTTAATTAAAATTTAGCAGTGAGACAGGTGAGCTTCTACTTTCTTACTTCAGTGGCAGCCAGTACCTATAGTTTAACGTGGAGGCTGCGTTCAGAGATGACTGTGTCTCAGTAGCCCATGAGGAAGACGCCTGCACGACTAAGGATGGTCTGAGCAGTCACAGTGACCTACTCTCAGCCCACTTTCCCTGCCTTGAGAGGGCAGGGTCAGTTAACCCCACCGAGCACTGCCCAAGAGCAACAGCCCCAATTTGAGGGTCAGCACATTGGCAGCACAATGTATAAAGGTGGAGGTTCCTGCTGTGGTAACCTGCTCTTTCCTATCGCAGTAGAGGGGAGGGGAAACGGGACGCGAGGCACCCGAATGCCTTCAAGGATGGGCTGATGCCCTTGCCCCTGGCTTCCCTGCTGGGGGCCTGCAGGCCTGCTGGGCTCGTTCAGACACTTTGCACAGCCACGTGCATGTGTACGTGAGGGAAAACAAACAAACAATCACACACGCACACAAAAAAAAAACCCAAACTGGCTCAAAGTGTTTCTTCCCCCATCTTAAGCTGGAGGTGGAACAGACCCACAGACCGCGTACCTCAGGCTCAAATGCACTCTGTTAATGTACGGGATAAACTCAGCATCTCCCTCGTGCCGTCATTGCTCACTCTGTCCTCCCAACCCCCCACTAAAGACCCTTTTGTTGGGTGTAGCTGCCACTGTTTCAATAGGCACACACACACATAAAAAAAAAAAATAAACCTACATTTAGCTGTGGACAAGTTAACATTTCTCCTAAACCCCTGCCTTCACATCTCAAAGTGCAGTGTACCTTCTGCCTTGACTGCTCTTCCACCATCCCCGAGGTTTTGGTGGCTGTTGCAACACTGTCAGCTCACGTGATCCTAACAGCTTCCCTGAACTGGGGGGAAGTGGTGAGGGGGGTGTCTGATTATACAAAAGCTATTTCTCTCTCCCTTGAGTTGTACCAGGCAGAACAACTCTACCTCCATTTCCTGAGAAAACAGGGACTACATGGTTGTATCCACCTCCACTCTACGGCTTAGGCCAATGCAGCTGTGGGAGAGTGGAGACACCTCCAGGTGACCAGGAGCTGCGGAAAGAGAAGAGCACAGTAGAGGGAAGAGATGGGTCACGTCATTGCTATGGGGGGAGGTAGAGCAGGGCCCGCTCAGCAGCTTTCTGACTCTGCACCATCCAAAATTGCTTGACCCAACCCCAGCACTGCACTGGCTTTATACTTGGGAAAATGTTAGGGACCCAGGCTGGTGTAGGTAAGGGCGTTGCGGGAGGCGTAACACAAATATTTTACAAAGCTGAGCGTGAGTAGCTCTTTTGCTTATAAAAACCCCAAGTGTATCTCATGACTTGGCAAATAAGCCTGAGTAATTAATGACCGACTGCAGAAAGCTTAAGGCAGGTGTTCCTGGGCAGGTACAGTTTCCATAATGCATGGAGAGTTACTCCGGTGGCCACCACTTCCAGCCAGCCAGTCCCTGCTGCCTTCGAGCGCCCCAGCCCCTACCGCAAGCCACCTAAGCTCACCGAGGAGGGGGTTCACCAGAAAAGTGACCTGTGTGCTTCCCTTCCAAGAGTCATTAAAGCAGTTTTGTGCTGAGCATAAGAGGGATGAGGATGGGGAAGCAGGGACCCTGCTACTGGCCCGTGGGCAGGGCAAGGGCCCCCACCTCCCAACACAATTCACACCAGCTGCTCCGCTTTTCTCCCTTTCACTCCCTGAACAGAGAAAGGTGAAACAAAACCAACAAAGTGACACCTGCAAGTCGGGGAACACAGGTCCCCCCACCGACCCAGGGAGCTGTTTTCCTGTCCCTAAGGACAGTCACCTGGAGAAGGGCCCCGGGACTAAAGACACAAGCCCCATTTCAGGTGCAGGGGCTGCACAGCCAAGCTGGACAAGGACAGCTGGGAGACACAGAGCTGCCCCGGGCCAGCCAGAGCCCTCCAGGCGCCCCTGGAGCCACCAGGTTGGGCTGGGCCCTGCAGCTGCTAAGAGGGAGAATTGAAGCACAAAGAAACCAGCAGGCAGGGCAAAGCTAAGAGGAAATTTTAAAAACGGATGCATCAAGCTGGAGGCACAGAAGCAGCAGGGAGATGATTCCAACCCTTCCTCCCAACTCTGAGGCTTGAGGTGCCTTTCCCTGTATTTAATTCTCTCATGTTTTTCTGCTTGTTCTGTGCTGTTTTCCACCCTTCTCCAGCTTCTCTCTCTCACTGCAGCTACTGCCTTGCCATTCACATACTGTGCTCATCTCTGCTTAGCTCAACGAGCCCGTATGTTGCTCTTCTACCTCCTACGCCGAGCCTTCCAACTGCTGTTCAGCACTAGTTTTTTCTCACATTCCTATTGAGAGAAGCTAACCAGCTTCCTGGTTAGAAACAAATACAAGCTTGGAACAAGGTCTGAGACTACAGACTATGGAAGACGCAGGGAGAAGGAATATCTCTTATGAAAATATGCATCCAAAACTGGACAAACTTTGGGCCACTCAAGCCCTTCTTCAGTCCACCTCAGAAGCAATGTTCCTACTACCCCAACGCCTTGTCCTATTTCGTTGACTTCTACGCACTGCCAAATACACCACGAGCAGAACAACGTACTTGTACAAGAGGAAAAGCTGCTCATCTTTCACCACACCTAAACACAGGGTGAGGGCAGTCCTGCAACGCGAGAGCCCATCCTGCACCTGACTAAGCAGGGGAGGCGAAGGCAGCACAGTGTGCAAAGAGGACTTCAGGTTACGCTCACAAACAGCAGGATCCAACACTGGATCCTCCAAGTCTCGCTCCTCCCCCACCAAATACTTCCTTGTACACCAGTTCTGATGATCTGTCAAGATCAACAGGGTTGTGAACTAGCTCCTTCTTCTCCCCATCTCTCTGGCACAAGGGGACTGAGGGAAGCAGTGTTTACTAATTCTAGAAAAGAACCGCACCAGAGTCTCTGGCCAGACTTGCTCACTTCACATAAAAATATTCAGCGGGCTCTGGGGTGCTTTGCGTGGTGCAATTGCAGCTGCGTGGTGACTGCAGCATGGATACCAGAGAAACCTGGCAGCTAAAAAGATTAAAGCTGGTGCAGTTCCTAAAGGAGGCAGATGCTCTTAACTGTTGAGCCTCAGGCAACAGCAGGGCAGTATCTCCACTTCAGGCACCTTTAATCACCCCAGCATAGCCTCCCAGCTGACAAGCTCTCACCCTAGCTGAGATCTACCTCAAAGTCCCAGAGGAGCAAGGCGAGCCTTGCCTCAAGCAGAGGCATCTTTTGGTTTAGCACTTCACGGGAGTTGCTGCTCAACCTGCTGCTGCTAGCAGGCTGTGTTTGAACCCCATGTGCCCCCAGCACCCAGGGGTTTATCCTGCCCACCACAGCACTGCTGCCCAGCAAGGACCTCCCCACACAAAGCCTTGCAACCCATCCTGAAGGCACAAAGGGGGCTCAGCCTGAACTTTTCCAGGCACTTGCTAGAGCAAGATACTGTTCAGGCGAGGCCCATGGTAAGGACTTGAGCTGGTTTTGACTGAGACAACTACTATGGAAAAAATTAACTCTATGGGCTATGCTTTGGATTTGTGCTGAAAACAGTGTTGGTAACACAGGGATGTTCCAGTTATTGCTGAGCAGGGCTTACACAGAGTCGAGACCTCTTCTGCTTCACACACCACCCCACCAGTGAGTAGGCTGGGGGTGCACAAGAAGCTGGGAGGGGACACAGCTGGGACAGCCGACCCCAAATGACCAAAAGGGGTATCCTACACCATATGATGTCATGCTCAGCATATAAAGCTGTGGGGAAGGAGGAAGGGGGGGCATTCTGAGTGATGGCGTTTGTCTTCCCAAGGAACTGTTACACATGATGGAGCCCTGCTTCCCTGGGGATGGCTGAATGCCTGCCTGCCGATGGGAAGTAGTGAATGAATTCCTTGTTTTGCTTTGCTTGTGTGTGCAGCTTTTGCTTTACCTATTAAACCGTCTTTATGTCAACCCATGAGTATTCTCACTTTTACCCTTCCAACTGTCTCCCCCATCCCAGGGGGGTGGGGAGCGAGCAAGCAAGCGGCTGTGTGGGGCTTAGTTGCCGGCTAGGGTTAAACCACAACAGGACACCATCAGGCAATTTTCTCCCCTCCTTCTCCTGCTACCTCCCCCAGTCCCAGCTCCAAAGCACTGCCTCACTTGCTCCCTAGCTCACCTCAGCAGCAAATGATGTGACCATCACACCAGCACATCACCTCCCGAACAGATCTACCACTGCAGCTCTTCATGCAGCTTCCAGGTGGCACCACGCAGCAGGGCTCTGTGCAGCCATGCCTCAGACCTCTGCTCCTGGGGCCAGGACTAGAGAGGCAGAGAGGAGGGAGGGAATGGAGAGTGCTGGCAGCCGTGCTATCACTGCGTGTTACCACCCGCCCTCCCCAGGGAGCTCTGGAAAGAGCACGTCCTGCACACCCCAGATATTATCACAGCAAATTTTGGTTTCACTGGTCAGAGAACTGGAAGTGCAGCACTTGGGGTCCTACAGCAGCCCTTGCATTTGCAGGGAGGAGGACAGGGCAGCACAGAACAAGTGTTGCAAAAAAAGCTGTTGGGTCAAACATTCATACACCTCTGGGTACAGAAACCCAGGTGGCTCCATCTGCACAGCATGCTTAGAACCATGCCGGGCAAGGCAGAGCACCACAGCCCCCCCAGGAGTCCCAGACAGGATCGGCTTAGTCTTGCTGCACTCAGGAGTAAGGATTTGGGGTTTTATTTGCAGCTCAGACCTCCTGGCAGTCCTTCCTTATGGGAAGAAAAAGGAAGCTGCAGGCAAGCCTGTGTAGCTAATACTGGATTCTGCAGTCTTAGACCGAGAATGTATGCCAAGGCTGCAGGGTGGCTGAATGGGAAATGCGCACTATCCTCAGCCTGATATTCCTCTGCTGGTGCTACTCAGACAAAAGCAAGTGCCCCCTCCTTCCCTGCAGCCCATGCTGATGCTGCTAAGGAAGAGAAGCTTATGCTTCACAACAAGCCTGAGAAACCTACCCCTATTTCTAGCATCATTGAACATTCACAACTCCATCTGCTTGGCAAACCTGCAAGCCCCAAGTACTGTAATAAAACACAGCACGCAGGGACCACCACCACCTTCTGCAGGTTCCAGCATGCCCTGCCTGAAATGTGGCTACATCTCCATAGGAGCGCAGCTCTGCTTGGGAGGACATAGCTGCTGGCAGCCTCTGTGTCATTCTTCCTCCAACCCTCTCTTCACTCTGCCAAAGGGGCTAGAGTGACAAACAAGAGCGTCTGTTCTTTACCCCAGTTAGACCCACAAAGGCTATTTGCTTAGGAGGACAAGCAGGTCATCTGTACCAATGCTCAGGAAACTGTGAGGCTCCTAAGGAGCCAAGGATGACAGCAGCTGTGTGACACCACTGGGCACCTCTGTGCCCTCAGTGCTCTCTTAGCTGCTGCTGAGAGCTGGAGCAAGAAGAATTCAGATCAACCTGCAGAGCAAGGAGCCAAGAACATTCATTTTATTGACCATCTTGTCAAACTCCAGCTTAGAAAAAAAAAATAAAAACCAGCTAGTGCAAAGCCCTTCTAGGAGATAGGAGTAGAAAATTACCATAGCCTTCTGCTTTGGTAAGCACAAGTGGAATGGAGCCTTTGCATCACTGGGTACATGCACATACACCAAAAAAAAAATGCTCAGACAACGACAAGAATAAGGACAGCAGGCCTCAAAGAATACTTTTTAATTCAAAATTAGCAAAACAGGTCACATTTTAAATGCAAGGCCTGAAATAATTCACACCTTATTCTTGTTTCTTAAATAACTGAGAATTCAGGAAGAATGCAGAAGCCATTTAAAAACTTACTTCAGATGCAGAAAAGTTGGAGAGGAAAGAAGTTTGGTCCAGATCTTTAGCTAAACAGCTCAACCCCAAATGCCCCCAAACCTCCTCCACACTCCCAGCCCATAAGGGAACCTGCTTTGCCAAGTTTGCCTAAAGCAAGCTTGTGGGAGAAAGTCTGAGGCTGCTGCACACACATCCCCCCCTCCCCATTCCACCCTGCTCCTTTTGCAAGAGCACGCAGCAGGAGCCAGGGAGCTGCCAAGGAGGTACCCAGCACACAAGGCCACAGCTTCACTGCACCATCTCTCTTGGGGTTGCTTGAGGACAGCACTTCTGGTGCTGTGAAGGAGGCCATCACACTGACAAGTGCCTGCGTAGGAGCCGCCAGAAAGAAGTGAGGCTGTTCAACATGTGTAAATGAGAGAGGCCACAAGAGCAAGGCAGGAGGTTCTGCCTCTGGCAGAGCACTCGTGGGCAACTCTAGTTCACCATCTCTCTCCAACACTGTGGTCCCTTGGACTTGTTTCTTCTTGCTACCATGGCTCCCCACCAGCTACAGGAGGAGCCTCTCCAACAAAAAAGAAACCAGTCCCCCACTGCCACCTCAGCTTGGAGTCCTTTGGTCACTCAGCGGCTGCAGGTCAGGAACCAAACAAACACTCTCCCCGTGCTGCTGAAAGGACTCTCCGAGGCCGGCAGCCCACACAGTACAGGCACAGCTGCTGAGGCAGAAGCTGCACTGCTCTCCTCAAGCCCGCTCACCAGAGAGGAAGCGGAGCACGTCAGCAGGGAGGAAGGGAAACAAAGCTCTCAAACATACCTCCTGTTTTCTCCCTCTTCACTGGCTCCAGCACCTGCTGCACCTACAAGCCAGAGGGCTGTGCACTGGCCTCAGCCCCCGGGTCATGTCTGCCCCAGAGGGTGCAGAGCAAATGTTGTCTTCCCTCCCAGTCCCACCTCAGTTGCCGCAGCACCCCTTCATGCTTGCTGTGGGATCTGGCTCCCCTGCTCCCATGGGGCTGTTGGCCACAGAAGCAGGCTCATTCCCCACAGATGCCGGTGGCCCGGTGCCTTTGGCTGAGCAGTTTGGGACACTGCTGCGCCCCCCTCCCCTGGGGACTCAGAACACCGGGATCTTGTCCCTGCGCACTGCATCCAGGTCATCATCCAGGGTCAGCAGGACCTGAGGAGGAAAGTGTGAGGCAGCTTCAGGTAGCTGGCCAGCCCAGAGCTGGGGAGAAGGACCAGCTCCCAAAGGCATCTCATCACAGGAGGCTCCACCTGGGCCACATCTCCAGCACATACAGGAGTCACAACAGCAACCCATGTAGATGTGCCAGACTAACTTCCTTTCTGTAACACTCCCAGCAAGTCATTCTGGCAGTACATCTGACAAGTAGCTCTGCCTACAGTGCTGCAAGGACCTGAGCAGGTAATCCTGCCCAAACCATGATGGAGACACTGCTTGTAAAGCTGGTCCCTCATCAGTAGCCTCTGAGAAGCCATCCAGGAGGCAGCAGGGTGGGAATTGCTTGACCACAGACGTTGCATGTGGACACGCAGCTCCTTCACTGTTTGCACCTTGCACAACTAGGGTTAAGGTCTACCTCTCCGCCTCCCCAAAACAGTATGCTGTGACCCCATTGCAGGGGAGGCCTCCACCTTTGCCACTGCACAGACCATCAGGCCTGAAAAGAGGTACCAAGTAGAGGAGCACAGGAGTCACCTACGGAAGTGAGGGAAAGCCAGGAGTGAGCTAAGCTCCACGCCACTGACCCCACTGCCTGGGTCAAAGGGAATAGGGTCCCTTTCTGGGAGGTCCTCACAAACCCTTGAGAGGGTTGGTCACACCAGCAGCCCCTCAGCTTCCCCACAACAGCTATGTGACCCACAGCCCCAGAGGGAATTTGAGGCCAGAAGGCCCAAGGAGCAACAAGCCAAAGGAGGAAGCCTGACCCCTGATCCCACTGACAAGGAGCATCCCACTCTGAAGGATGTCTAGTGGCAGAGCCAAGAAGAGGTGTTGGGGCACTTCTGTGGGGTCTTGGGGCAGCCACAGCTCCATACAGATAGAGAGGGACAAGGAGGAAGGGAAGAGGGTAAGGCCATACAGCAGAGTGGGAGGCTCCATAGGACTCACCAGAAAGGAGAAGAACAAGGCAGCTGCAGAGAGGAAATGCCAGACATCGTGGTCATCAAAGAAGCCCAGCAGGATGCACGGCCGGTTCTTTTCCCGGGACTCTGCTGGAGTCTCCTAGGGGAGATGGCATGGTGTCAGGACCCAATATCCACTCACACAGGACCCTGGCTGGCCACACTGGACCCTCTGGAAATTGCCCTGTCTTAACTCTCCATGCAGGAGATAGGAAAAAGCGCTGTACTGGCTGGACATGTGGTGAGAGCAAGGGCAGGAACATGATGTCCCCCCCACGGCTGGGGGGACCCCCCTGGTCTCACATCTGAGGTCCTACATAGCACAAGCTGCACAGCCTGTACCCTGCAGCAAGCCCCTTGCTTCCATAGAGATGGACATGGTATCTAGTTAGAAGATATCCCAGCTGGGATTTAAGAGCCTCCCAGGCCATAGAGAGCCCCCACAGGCCCAGGCAGGTTATTCCCCATTGGCCATCTGCTCCAGGGAGAAGTCTTCCATCCAGCACTGGCCAGGATTTGTCCAGTTTTGCTTTCAGATGACCAACTCCTCCTCTGTCCCCTGATGAGGGCCAGTCACCTCCAGATCACCTGGGTCACAAATAGTCTCTCACAGCTGCATGCATATGGTCATTTTTGGCTCAGCACAGCTTCCCATGCTCCCTTCCCAATCTGCTGAAGGAGTTAAACCCTTCCAGCTCTCCATGAGCAGTCCAAGACTCTTCCCCAGAGTATTTTTTTGTGTAAAAGGAACAACAGGAAGGAAAGATGACAAGAGATGGACAGGACAGCAAAATGGGAAATTTACCTCCCAGCTGCTGAGAGTCTGGAAGAAGAAGTAGAGGGCGGCTGCCCACACCACTGCTGTGGCCACGATGCAGAACAGGGGGATGGGCAGGAGCTTCTCAGAGCTGCGGAGCTGCAGACAGGGACATAGCCTCACAATGTGCCCCAAGTTCTTTCCAGTGGATGGAGCCATGCATAGGGCTGACAGGCTAGCCTGGCCCATCTGCATCTGCAAAGGGCTGCCCACTCCAGGGAGACACAGCCCAGCCACCCCTGAGTTGGCTACACAGCATCCTTGTCCCACCCCGAGCCCCACACACCCCTCCACATCCCTCTGCAGCACCACAGAAACCTCGACTTCAGTCAAAAAAAAGAGGCCCACCCATTCCCCTTTAGAGACAGGCACACCCCAGGGACAGCTACAGCTGCCTCCTTTACCTTCATGATGATGTAGAATGCCAGATACAGCAACAGGTTACAGATAAAGATCCCCAGTATGTAGGAGGCAAAGTCTCTGGGCCGATACACCAGCCCAAAGATAGCACTGAGAGAGAGGGAAGAAGGGGCATTAGACAGCCTCTTTCACCGGGGACAGGTTACATCCCCAAACTGACCACCACCCGCTGCTCCCCCCAGACCGCAGGACACAGCAACACTGCCACAGGCTCCCAGTTCCCTGGAGGGAATGCACCATTCACCTCTACTCCCTGCTGAGAAGCAAAGCAGAACAAACTTGGTCATGGTCAGCCCCTGAGAGCAAGCGGAGACCCCAGAGGACAGGCAAGGGCCCTCGTTGCTTCCAATGCATGGCCAAATGCATCTCACTCGGTAGGAGTTGGCCCCAGATCTGTACCATTTAGCAGAAGACATGTCCCTGACAAGCAGCTTTAGTGAAAAGCAAGAGCCTGGGACAACGATTTTAGGTCTCAATCCAAGAGCTGATCCCTCCATCCGTACAGTTACTGCTGAGCCAGGCTCTGTGACTAACAAGCATCTGTCAAATCTCCTGCACCTTGGCTGCGCCAGAGACCTCACAGCTACATGGGAAGCACGGGTACAGCACAACGCAGCACCGCGGTACTGGGCCAGCCCTACACAAGCTCGCTCAGATGCCAGCCATGAGGGCACTAGCTGAAAGGCTTCAGGATGCCTCGCATAGCTCTGTAGTGCCACACTGCATCCTATGGATCTGCCTGCCATTCAGCACCCAGCGGATCCAGCTCCTTGCCAAAATGTGTCAGAAAGGCCCCAGCAGAGGACTATCACACAGACACTGCTGCATTTCCCCATCACTTCAGACCACCTGTGTGTCAATACTGAATCCTGCTGTCCACATGTACAAGTACACAAGACACCTGGACCCCGCTACTTACAAGGACCAGTTGACCAGGTTTCCAACAATGAGCAGCACCATCCTGTCCTGAAGAGAAGACACTGGTGATCATATGAAAGCAGACAGAAATGCAAAAAGAGGCCTTTGCCTCAGAAATTCAGGATATCATTATGTGAGGATTTGGAGTCTGGTTCCTGCAAACACACATGCACCTGGCTCCGAAGTTTGCTCTGCAGGAGCTTTTTCCAGACAGAACCTGCTCTGGCCCTCACAAATTTGAAGAAAGTGTTGCAAGGAGACTAAGCATCTAAAAAAGGGCAAGCCCAGCACTGAAGGATCAGCCTCAGGAGGTTCTGCAAGTCCTTTGACTATTTCCACTGTTTTTCTAGTTAAATTCCTTCCCTCCCACCATTTTACAGAAAAATTATTGCACAGAGAAAGGATGTGCTTAAGAGAGGCAGCAGGGGAAGCTTTGGATGACATCCCGCACTTATCCACGGAGCCTTTTTTCACCCATCTCACCATTAGCTAGGGAAGCACTATAACTACAGCAGGCAGAAGGGTTACATCTGTGGGGCACGTGCATTTATTATTACAGCTGTTTTCATGATGTAGCTGTTTCAGGCTGGCCAGGCTTACTTTATGCCCGAGTGCACAGAGTTTGCTTGCAAAACTCAGTCTGACACTTACTCAGAGACAGAAGAATAAATAAATAAAAAAACAAAATAAAGGATGCTCATGGATGCCAAACTTTCATTTGGCTTCAAGCCCTACTACTTAGCACTCCATGCCAAGAAAGTAATCAGTGGGACACAAGGTAACAGCTACCATTTCTTACTTTTTTAATGTCTGCCCTGAGGTGCTATAGAAATACCAATAGCTGTTGCTTAAGCCACAGAGCCAAAGTAGTCACTGCCTTCCTCAGAGAGGCTGCACTGCCCAGAGCCTCATACCCATTCGTACCCATTTCTTTGAGCAGATGCCCCCAGAGAGCAAGAGCAAAGACAAATCCTATCATGCTTTTCTCACCTTTGCTCCAATGTTTTATTCACCAAGCCTTAGCTCGGAGGAGGCCTGAAAGTGATGGTTAAACTGCTCCAGTGGAGACCTACACTTACCCAAACATTTGTGGGGAGGGAGAAGAAGGGAAGCAGGAAGCATCACTTTTTCAAATAGTCACAACTCTCATTTGCACATCGCCTAGAAAGTGAGCAATTGCTGAGGGAGGTGCTGAGATGAGAAATCACCTACCATGTACATTGGTCGACTGCACTGCTGGATACAGTCCGTGTACAGCACCATCGCTGCCCGCCGAAATATCCCCAAGTCTGCCAAAGAAGAGGATAAAAAGCCAGAACAGCCAGCACAGTGAGCTCCAAAATGCCTATAAGGAAAAAGATGTGGACACCCATCGGCTGGCAAGAGGACTCAGCCTGTAGAGGGTCAGGGTGTCCACAGCTTCATTTCTTGCCCTTTGGGAAAAAAAAAAAAAAAAAAAAAAAAAATCTCCTTGCCACTGGCACTGCCCAGAAGTCAAATAGGCCCTGTCTGTACACATAAACAGGCTGGCTTTGCAACCTCATGTCTGGAGGAGAAAGAGGTATGTGCAGGAAGGTGGAAAAGCACCTTCCATGGAACAAGCTGCCAGAGCAGGGAAACAGCAGAAACTCATCCCACAGTCCTTAGAGGGTCCCAGAGGGGCTGGAGAGCCATCAGTGGCAGTGGGGATGGCCAAACACGCATGCACACATATGCCCCTCTTCAGCCACAGATGTGGAGCTTGAAAAGGCTCCTGCGCCAAGATCTCCTGTGCTACATCACCCCTTTTCTGCCAAGGAACAGGACTAGCTGTGCTGTTGGCAAACTGACTTCACTTTCGAAGAGCCAACCCCAGGTGGCACACGAGCCTGCCTCCACACACACATCCATACATCCCCAGCTGTTTTGCTGCTGCTCAATCAGTTCAACAGAAAAAAATGAGAGCTGCTGACAGTTACCTGAGTCAGGGCCATCTGAGGCAGACAGGAGCAGAAGAGGAAGGAGAAATATGTTTGTAAGCAGAGCACAAGAGCCAGGTTCCCCACCAGACCCTCTCCCCCCTCACCCCATGACTGCATTTTTATGTAGCTCACAGGGCTAGAGAGAACTGTAGCTGAAGGGCAGGGTCCCTCAGAGCCCAGTTCTTCTGCCACCGCAGAGCAGTCAGGTTGTGCTGAATCCCAAGGGTCTGGGAAGCAGCAGCACAAGGACTTCAGAGGCCAGGAAGAGCATCAGATGGATGATAGGACAGGATAACCCAGAACACAAGCACAAGCAGCAGCACAAGGACTTCAGAGGCCAGGAAGAGATGGATCATCAGATGGATGGATAGGACAGGATAACCCAGAACACAAGCACAGGCCACCAGACCATGCTCACAGATGTGCTGCATAGGCAACTCACACAGGTGAGGACAGGAGGCACCTGCACACCCTACAGCAAGATGGTTCAGTCACAGCACTTACCGATCTTGAAGCGGCCCATGTAGTAGATCTGGGTGCTGAGAGCCAGCGAGGCCAGAACATGGATCATTGAGAAAATGACCCAAAACCACATGTCATTTTTCCCAAACACCTGAAAGCAGACATGTTAAAAGAAAACTGAGTCCTGTTATCAGTGGGCTGATCCTTTTCTCTCCTGTGTCACCAGAGGGTATTAGACAACCTCACAGAACATGGAAGAGAAACCTGCAAATCTTTCAACGCCAGACCAGATCTATAAATCCAAACAAAGTCCAGAGAAACAAGAGGAGCTCAGCACTTCTGGAGAGGAGACTGTTCTTTCTGAATGCCCCTTCAGCAAGGATGACGGCTTGGAAGGACCACAGCTGGCCCAGGGAGCAGAAACGCAGGGACTCCCAGGCTAGGCAAGCTCTCTCTGCTGAGGTGAGCAGCAGTTCCGTGGTCAGGAGCTGGATTTTTAAAAAGGCAGTCAGGGAACCAACCATTACTTTAGCAAGCACACCACAGTAGACCAAAAAGGACAAAGCTGCTCTGCAGGCAATTGCACCTATCGTACAGTTTCACTTTATTTAAGGACTGGAAGTGACCTACAAATGCAGGTTAATGCTATATTAAAACTTTAATTTTTCAGTTATACATTAAGGAGTCCAGAAACTCTGGTCTGCCATCAGGCTGTGACCTTGCACTCCCCTCCCCTGGGGCAGAGCACTTGCCTGAACATTTCCTGTGTGGGGAAACTACAGCTTTAAAGCATCCCACAAGAAAAGAAACAGCATCCCATAATAAAAACCCAAATGTTTTGAACCTGGGAGTGCAGATCTACCACAGCTAACAAGAGATTCTTGGAAAGTCCCAAGTTTGCCAGCTGCTCCTGCATGCCTTATGCCACAGTCTCCTCCCTAGAGAGCTTTGCACAATAAGCTGGTAATTCTGTGTTATGTGTGGTAGTGAGGGCCTGACAGCCTGCTGGGATCTAGCTGCTAGTGCAGAGCAAGAACTGAACGGACTTTGCCTGGTTACTGCCAAGCAAAAGAGTCCTCCAAAAAAAGAGAAGCAGAGACCTCCAAGGTAAAGCACCGGTTGAGGATTCAGGCAAGCTCAGCTCAATACCTGCAATGCTATGAGCAAATGGGCAAAGCCCTGTGCCAGCCTGACCTGTCAGTGACTACTGGTGCACAAGAGCAATCCTCTTGTGATCCCTTCTGTTCCAGTGCCCTTCTATAGGCAGGTATTCCAGAAACTTGCTCAGGAGCCCCTCAGCCATTATTCTAACCCTGCACCTCTCCAAAGATAGCAAGAAAAACTGCAGGAGCTGTACCCAGCATGTTGCTGCGTTTTCCAAAGGGGAGAAAGAGGCACAAGCAATTAGGTAGAGAAGACTTGTCTTGGAAGCTCAGCCAGCCTCATCTCCTCCAAGGTGAGCCAGCCCACAGGAGACCAGCTACAAGTTTGGTCACAGACACCTGGATGCATGAATTCCACCTCTTGAGGGCATGTGGTGGGCAAAGCCCAAAACTGAGCCCACCTAGAGAAAACTGCTCTGATCTTCCTCTCCCTGAAAACCCAGGGGAAGGGAGGAGGAAAACCCCAAGAGTGCTGGGAATTCAAATGCTAGCAGCTACTTAACACACTCTTAGCCTACCCTGCTGCTCTCCCCCGTCATTTTCCCACTTAAGCTACATTCCCAGCCATACCATCTCCCTCCCAGAGAAGCAGGTAGGTAAGAGGGAGCCATACCACTCCAAGGACAGCCAGACAGATGACCACAGCAAAGGAGGCATAGGCAGAGTAGGCACTGGCATTGATGTCGGGGTGGCGGGTCTGGTAGAGCTTGAGCATGCACAGTCCTGCGATCATGTACATGAAGGAGGTGTCTATGGAAGGACCACAATAGAAACAGTGAAAACAAGTAGTAGGCTGAGAAAGCTGCTCCAAGTGCATACAAAGAAGTGCAGCAGCAGGCCCAAACCCAAGGCTGGCAGGCACAAATCCCTGATGCTGCAGTACACTGTACAGCACTTTGTGCTTTGCCATCTTGCAGCAGATCTACCAAGCCCTGGGGCAACAAAAACTAAAGGGGCTTAGAAAATAAGTGCCCACAGTGCAGCACAGAAACTGGCAGGGAATCACAGAATGGCTGAGGTTAGAAGGGACCTCTGGAGGTTGTCTGGCCCAACACCCCCCACTGCTCAAGCAAGGTCAGCTATGAGAGGGTTGTCCAGGACCGTGACCAATCAGGTTTTGAATATCTCCATAGAAGACTTCACAGCCTCTCTGGGTAACCTGTTCAGTCTTTGACCACCCTCAAAGGGAGGTGGGGGGAAATTATTATTTTCCTGTGTTCAGATAGAGTTTTCTGTGGTTTAATATGTGCCCACTGACTCTTGTTCTGTCACTGCACACCACCGAGTAGAGCTTGGTTCACTCATCTTCATTCCCTCTCATTGAGTATTTACACACATAGACAAGATCCTGCCTGAGTCTTCTCTTGCCCAGGAAGATGAAGGACGCCACAGAGGAAAGTTTCCACTGGGATGGCAGACAGAGGCTTCCTAGGCTTGAGCACTCTGCCACTCAAGCTATGCACTTACCATCTTCAAACACCGAGCTGCAAAAGCAAAGGGAGATCTTGCCAGCAGTGCACTACCAGAGTCCCAGGGTCTGCAGAGGAGGCTGAAATGTGTTAGTCCCTGGCATCCAAAGACTCAGTGCCTCCTGACTGAGCCCTGGAACAGGCAGGCTCCAGGGAAGCTTGCAAGGGTAAGGAAATGCCAGCAACTCCGCAGAAGACAGGGCATGGCAAATCCTACCTCCAGCTCAAAAGGAGAAAGGAAACTCATCTTACCAAACTGGAAATTGGAGTAATTAGGGCAGACATGATAACAGGCACTGAGCACCCCTTCCATCATCAGAGCGATGCCCATAGCATAGAAGAGACCAAAATGCTTTGGGATCCCATAGTCCTAGAAGAGAGCAGAGCTGCATAGTAAGTACCTTTACTGTCCTGATGACAAGCGAGCTTCCATTCTCCATCACTTCATCCCTCCTAATCCCTATGCATGTCCTTCGGTCATCAGTGAAGCACAGCGTGCTGTGTGCAACTGTAGGCTCTCCATTTAGCCACACTGCATAGCCAGGTAAATCCACAGGCAGAAAACCCATGCTGATCACACAGAAATTTCTGGTCTGAACACCTTAGTGTCTTCATACTGACACTTTGAGACTAAAAATCTCTATCCTGTACCTCGTGCCATGTTACATTCTGCCCAAAATTGAGAGAGCACTAGGGATCCAGAATAGCAGCCTTGCTCCTGTGGTCAGTAGTGGGTTAAAAGCACCTGAGGAGCAGAGCCCATCAGCCCAGGCAAGAAGGCATCTCCATCACAGTCTGGCTGACATCTCATCTGAAAACCATAAGCAGCAGACCCTTAAAACTGCTAAGACTTTTAATTGCTACCAATCCAGTGAAAACAGGCGTTTGTCTCCAGAAACTACCAGCACCATTGCCCACAGGGCTGCAGGTTTCTCCATCCTCCCCCAGAAGATACTGAAGAGACTGCAGAAGCTCTGGCTACAAGCAGCTCTGCTTCAGAGCTAGATGCAGCCAAATTCCTCTGGGTTATCATAGGCAGTTCTATTCTCTCTTGCTAACAAGAGTGCCAAGAAGGAACTCTTGATTGTATAAGACAAATCAAGCCTCACTATAAACAAAGGCATATCAGGACACTCCTACTGCCCCAGTTCCTCCACAGTAAACATTGGAGGAAAAGCCACAACCACAGGAGTTGTTCCCCTACTCATCTCTGCAAGCCCAAGCTGGGTCACCATGGCAGTATGGACATACAAAGCAGCAAAGTACTGGGGTGTGCAAGAACATAAGCCTCCCACCTAGACCCTTTTTCAGGGGAGGAAAAAAAGAGGAGGATTCAGTCTTCCAGTAAGGAAGGCAAATGGAAAGCCACTGTGTATCACTGGTTTTCAAGTTCTCCCTGTCTTTCCTCCCTCCACTCAGCCCCGTGTAACCATGCTTCCTACCATAGTATAGATATCTTTCATCTCCATGGCCCGACGGTGGAGAATGTCTCTGCGCAACACAATGAGGAGGAAGAGAAAGCCCAGCAGCATGTGGCCCACATTGCTGAGGATGTTGTTGAAAGCACTGAAGGGAAA
>NW_009259718.1:2019084-2051768 GCF_000687185.1 Egretta garzetta | reverse complement strand
GGGAAAGAGAAGCGTTAAGACAAAGGCAGCACCGCAGCAGGAAGCTGAATCCTGGGCCATAAGCTGAACCCATTTCACACCCCACCCCACCCCCCCATCCTCCACCTCAGCAGCTGCCAAACACCTGCTAGTTTTACACCCTGAATGATAATTTTAGGTTGGGTAGTGCACCTGCCCCAATAGGTTTAACACCTTCTCTCCAAGATTCCCAATTCTGGGCTTTCTTTGCCCTCCCACAATAGTTCAAAGAAAGGCTGCACTGAAAGGACTGTTCTTTGCAGAGCTGCTGCTCCTTGGATATAAATGAAAGTGTCCAAAAGAGCACGGGAGCACCTCATTGCTGTGCTGTAGGTTTTCTAGGGGAACCCAGGTGCCATATGTTCCTGGGCGCATGTGTTTCGCTGCAACAGAAAGTCACTGCTGAGCAAAAGAGAAAGCTCAGAGTCCTACAATCTTAGTGTTCTTACCAATACAGTTATTGTGAGCCTAGCAAGGATAAAATCCTAACCTGGGCACAGCACTCAGGAGACACAAGACAATAATGTAGTGACCACAGGGCTCACTCACCTCAGCACCCCGAGGGGATGAGCACACAGAAAGTTGTAGTAGCAGATGTCCTGATTGCCTGTCACATTCACTACCTGGACAGAAAGGAGGCAGGAGACCTGATATTAGCAAATCCTCCCTGTTCTGGACCGTTTGCTTCATGCAAACACTGTACACAAGGTGTATCAGGACACAGCCTAGCTCTAGCACTAGCACAGGGGAGTACTGACATCTGCAACTGAAGCTTTTGATGGGGGCAAAACGTTGCAGCAGGCCACAAACCTGACAACAGTCTTCAGAAGAAACGTATTGTGTGCTCTCAAGCCTACCACTAACAGATCTGCTTGCAGATATCTGAATAACAGCAGGATAGCAAGGGCAGGGTGGGGAAAATGGAGGAGAAGTCACTCGTATCACAAGCAAACCCTACTTGCTTTCTGATGTCTTTAAAGATAACAGCCGATTCCTCCTGCCTCTAAAAATGAAACAGGCCCCAAATAAGACATCAGATGAGCAGGAGAACAGCTGCACTCTCGCTTCCCAAACAAAAATAGCAGAACTGCAAGCTTAGCAAGCCAAGCCAGTAGCAACACTCAACATGCAGTGCAGAGATTGCAGCTAAGGTACACTGCCTCTCAGACAGAGACGGAGTCCTGGGTGATCCCAGGTTCACTGCGACTATCATCCTTACACCATGCAACCACAGAGCAAGTTTAGAGGCAAGAGTACCCAAGCACAGCGGACAGCCAACATAGAGCCCAACGCACCGTCTGGTAAGTGATGACGAGCTGGATGACCGGCAGGGCGTAAAACACAGCAATGGTGATGATGTTCCTGCAGAGGAGACAGTAGCAGCAGTTACACACACCAAAACAATTGGTGCACAACCAGCCCCCACAGTGCTCGTGGAGGAATGTGTACACCTCTGTGCCTAAGGACACAGATCCTGCTCTTCCAGCTGGAGCTTTATACCTCTGGTTATCATCTCCTGCAGCAGAAGAGCAAACATGCTAATGCAAACAGGAGACAAATGCTAAGGGCGTAAGAAAAGCCAGAATGTGGACCACAAGCTCATGTGTTTGAGTGCCAATTTCTCCCCTTCCCCAGTATGTTCCAGCACACTGGTTGTTATCACACTTCAAAGCAATTGTGCAAACCAGAATCCATCGCCAGGATCATGTGTGCACTGGTCCACAAATATCCTTATTTGAGGTATGTGAGATCTGCAGTTACTGGTTGGAAGAGGGTCAGAATATGTAAAAGGATGGCTCAAAGAATATCCTCAGGTCTAAAGTGTGGTTCAGAAGGGCATGTGGACAGACTCCACAACCAAAGCCTGGGTCCAGAGCTTGGGCCTTACCAGAAATAGATTTTGTATTTTTTGCTGACAATCCTTCGGTCCTTCCTGGATAAGTCTGACAGATAGAGGAACACCTAAAACATTAGTGCAGAAAGAGGGAAGAAAACAGAAAAGAACTAATGAAGACTACAGAAACCAGTAGAAGATCTTGTTTGGGTTTTGTTTGTTTGTTTTTTAAACACAGTGAGCTCATTGTGTGCCTTGATTCTGTGGGGAATGAGTTCTGCAAAACCCTCTGACCTCCATGAATAGCTCTGACCACACAGAGCAGTACGGGGTGACAAAAGGAGGCAGTTTGAGAGCTGCTAGCTTAAAGCCCCTCTGTACATCCACTGCAGTGACACTACTCATACCAGATAACTACCTATTATTACACATTATTTTCTCCTTTTACTGTCCCAACCCCTTGGACTTTCTGGGACACTCCGGGCTTCTTTTTTCTTTCTCAAAAGTATACATTCTGATTTTCTATATTAAATCACTCATTTCAGCAGTACGCTTAGCACAACAGGAAAACTTTATAGAGTCTGAAAAGGCACCAAGAAGAAGCACATTCCACTTTATTAGATTAAATCCACCTAAAAGGGAAGTGGAAACTTAAAAACCCTAGCAGGTGACAAGCGCTGATCCTGGCCCAGATGTGTCCATGGCCCAGCATCACAGCCACAGCTGCAATGCCAGCCATACCTTAGTGCGGATGACATTCTTGTCGCTTTCAATTTCTGGCATGGTGTCAAAGTCACTCTCCTCCTCCACAGAGCTGTCTGTGTCAGAACCAGCTGGCTGCCCGCGCTCAGAGGAAGACAATTGATGTCCACCACTGGAGCTTGACTCATCTGGAGCAAAGGAGGGAAAAGGAAACAGGCAGAATAAAGGCTAAATCCCTCTCTGCACAGCAACAAGAAAGCTGCCCCGGGTATTGGCCACAATCTGCTGGGACAAGTTGATATGGCCATTTCGGGGAACAAGTTTTCCCATGATCACAAACCTTTCTAAAAGTCTCAGATATCCAGTAAGAGCACTTTCAAGGACCATCTTCCCCCTTCTGCAGCATTTTGGTTTTCCCCCTGCTTTTATTCTATTACTTTTCAGCTCTAGTATTTTCTACTCTTTACTAGCCTAGGCTCTGAAATGCAGAAGTCTGAAACAAGACAGAAAGCTCTCGTGAAAGTAGCAGACTGTTCAGGGGTCAGAAACAGGCTGACCTAATTAATCTCAAGATTTTATATAAGCTTTATGTATAAGTTTTTCTAAAAATATTGTAGAACAAAAGACAAAGAGGAAGAAAGTCAGTTTTTCAAAGCAGGCAGATAATCAGCTTTGCTGCCATTGCATGCACAGTATCTGTCACCTGCAGGTCAGCAGGACCTGCCTGAACTTCCCACAGGCCGGCCAACCTCCCAGCCAGCCCGCTGCTCATACTGGCATGAGCAGAACACAAGTTTCTTCCTCATTTCCCAAATATATTCCTTAGGAATTGGGGAAGGGGAATAGGGTGGTGCTGAAGACCTGGACTTAAATCATCCTGATTTTTTCCCAAACCTCATGAAATATCAGTTCTGTGTTTCTTTGTCAGGTGTTCAGAGATATCATACCTTCGCAGTCCAACAACTGGGCAACATCTAGACCGTCAGGGCTGTATTTACACCACAGTGAGCAAATGCATCCTGAGCTGGGACAAAAAAAATTGTGGAGCTCTCCTCTCTCCTTTGAGCAGCTGCCTCACACTGCCCTGGACCTGCACCACCTCACCCTCCAACCTGGGTCCCCAAGCTGCCAAATTCAAGGATTATGCCCAAAAGTCCACAGCAATGAGCTATTCAATACCAATCCCTCCACAGGAGGGAGAACTTCTGTAAGGAGACTAAGAAACTCTAGCGAAGGAAGGCATTTCCCATCATCTCAGATTAGCAGGACCCTTGGGAGTTTTTGTTCCTCTTCGGCTGCCAGGGCATGGTTCAGCTGTTGACAGCATGACATTATTTCTCCCCGAATGAAACCTCTAGACCACAAAAAACTCTGATTGTGTCTTGCCTTGCAGTATATAACCCTTCAGCCTTCCAGTGAAAAGCATGCTTTGGTCTAAAGGCAGGCTTGATAAGCTAATAACAGACTCCTAGAAGCTTGGTTAGAAGGGACTTTTGCAAGTCCCTAGTCAACCTCCTACCTGAAGCAGCATTATCACCAACACTTATCAGGTGACTGTGGCTTTGTCTAGCTGAGACTAACATTTCCAGTGACAGAGTCTCTCTGGGCACCTCTTCCAGAGATTTGCCACCTTTTTGATGTAGGTGTTTTGCCCTAAAAGTGCAACCTGAACCTCCCAAGCAGCAATTTTTCTTTTTCCTGCCCCCAAGTAGCTGCTTTAGGAGTAGTTTGCAACTTGCAGCTTTATTTCCTTCTGCCTTTCAAGCACCTTAAAGTGCCTTCCCCTGCCCCAGGCAGAACCCTCCCCATGCCCCCAGTTCTGGAAGATACTGTACCGATAGCACCATAGCTGCTTCCCTCAGGGGTGCTGGCTGTGATGGGGTGCGAAGACGTCATAATCCCAGATCCTGCAACGGAAACAGACCCAAAAGGGACAGTTGCATGTCAGTGCTTCGAAACACGTCGCCGAGGTGAATATAAACAGCTTGAAGAGCTGGAGGGGCTTGGGAAAAGCAGCATTTCTCCAAACAGATGGCAGTCTCCCTCTACAGCATGCTTTGCAAGGTGAAGCAAACCCCACACAGGCCGCCACTTAAACTCACAAAAGCACGAGCCTCCCTCCAGCACTGGGATTTTTCCCACCTGGTTTCACATTGTCTTTCTGCCTGGCACTGGTTTGATCCCTCTGTGGTTGGGCTCAGCTGCCAAACTGGCAGCAGACAAACACGTCAGGAAACACAGCCAGCTGAACCTCTTCACAGAGGGGTCAAATACCCACCTTCCCAAAAGGAAGGGAGCAAGAGGAGCATGACCACACCTTCCAGTGGTGGCAAACAGCAAGCCAGGTCCAGCAGCTTGGAAAGCTTCACCCTCATAACAACATGGCGTGGCCTGTCAGCAGCAAAGGGACGCAGAACATGGGACAGTATTTAAAGCCAAGCAACCTTACTGCAGCCTGGCAATGGCCTGGCTTCCCAGTACCTGATCTGTCCTATACTGACAGGCACAGGCAGATTCCTCTTTCCAGCTACCCATTCTGAGCACTTCTGTAACACCTTATGTAGGTTTTTATACCATTTCCATTAGCCACGTACATAAAGAGCCCCAAGACTTTTCCCTGCCTGAGACCAATTCCTAGGCAGGGAGCACCCATACAGCAATGACATTTGATGTTTCAAGTCCAAATTACTGCTTTCCTTTGACATGTTCACTATGCTTGTTGGGCTGTGGGCTAAGACTTGGTCTGCATTTCAGCTTCTCTATCCTCCTGCCCCATCCCTCTGACAGGGCAACAAACAGCTCGGAGGAGCATCTGAAGTGGACAACGTGGCATGGACTGAGCACTAGAGGGAAGGCTCTGGCATACTGCAGCCCCCCACATGACACCCATTCAGCCCTGAGCTAGTGTTAGCAGGAGGTTTTTGTAGGTTCCTGCAGGACCAAGGTCCACCTTCTACTCTTCACCTGCTGTGCAACCCTCCCTCTCTTGTGGCAGTTTTTTCTGTTGCTTTAATATCATTTGGAAATCCAGATCATTAGGAAGAGGGCGAGAGAAGCATTTCCCCATGTTCATAGCACCAAGGCACACGCACGCTTCCTTCTCTCATCAGTCCTGTCCCACAGGGATGCTCCCTCCCTATTTTAGACTAGGCTTTATGCTCTCAAGTGACTTGTCAACCTTCTCTCCCAAGTAACCAAAGGAAGATTTAAATCTGGACAAAGCAGGGAGGCCATGGAGAAAAGGCACTCCCTGCCCTGTCTTTAACAGCTGCTTCAGACCCAGCTCACCCACTAATTTCAGTCCCACTCCCAGTGTGCAAGTGAGTCAGCAAAGTAAATGTACCACACTAGGTGTGGTTCCTCCAGCTATTGCCTCCACCAGGTAGTGATGATGTGGAATGGAAGGTGTCCCACAGGATTTAAAAAAAACAAATTAACCACAGAAGCCAGGCATAAAATGGGTGACAGGAGCAAAAGGGCACATGGAGCTGCAGGATATTCAAAGAAAACAGGCACAGACAGATTGCTCAGCACCTCCACCACACTTTCTTGGTGGGGAAGGGGAAACAAAAGGGGAGCAATGGAGAAAGCAAGAGCCACGGGTACTTTGGAGGAAGAGAAATTCCAGTGGGTAGGAAGAAGAGAAAAAAATTGAGAGAAAGCTAGCACACCCTGGGTGATCTAGAGGACAGATGGAACACCTCTCCTGAGAGTCAGCATTGTTCATCCTGGAGAAGAAAAGGCTCAGAGGAGACCTTATTGCAGCCTTTCAATACTTAAAGGGGGCTTATAAGAAAGATGGGGACAAACTTTTTAGCAGGGCCTGTAACGATAAGGACAAGGGGTAATGGGTTTAAACTAAAAGAGGAGAGATTCAGACTAGATATAAGGAAGAAGTTTTTTTACAATAATGGCGATGAAACAGAGGAACAGGTTGCCCAGAGAGGTGGTAGATGCCCACCGGAAACATTCAAGGTCAGGTTTGACTGGGCTCTGAGCAACCTGATCTAGTTGAAGATGTCCCTGCTCATTGCAGGGGGGGGTGGACTAGATGACCTTTAAAGGTGCCTTCCAACCCAAACCATTTATGACAGGGAAGATGCTAGCTACCATTTTATAGGCATCAGTAAGACACACACCCTGAAGAGAGACAATAGAGAAAGAAGCAGTACAAGGGTAGGACATGGCTCCTCCCCAGAGAAAAGGACTCTGTGAAGGTGGCGTAGAGTACAAGGGAGAGGACTGGCCACAGAAGGAGCAGGTCCCTATGTGAGGAAACCTATGAACTCTGAAGGAACTGCACTCCCCTGTCCTTTCACAGGGATACTGTTCAACAATCCTCCCTGCCCAGAAACCCAGCTTTTCCCTCCATGTCCATGTTAAACACAGCATCTGTGCCTTGCATCTTCTTTGGGAACTTCCCAAGCACCAGACTTTAACTTCCACCTCTCTCCAAGACAGCTTGGAAAGCAACTTCTAAAGCTGCCTTCAGCACTTGAACCCTCAGCTGCAGCACCAGCAGCATTCCCTGGGGCTTCTGGTCTCCTGGCTGAGACTGTGCCTCCTTGCCTTAGACAGTGATCCCTTGTCACCACCCTGGAACTCTTCCAGGGCCTTGGCCAGGGGCCTTCAGCTTCTCCAAGCTCCAACACGCAGGCTCTTCCCATTTCTCCAGTGCCCTAAGAACTACTGTTGTCTCACAGCAGGATCCATCCCAAGTGACTTAAAATTTTTAAGCACACTTTTACAGTCCCCTGCTCGTTTTGTTGAAAGAAAACCTTTCACACACATTCCACACACAGGGATGCCTATGTGGATCTCAGTGCCTGAAGAAGCCACTCCTGAGAAACCAATCACCCCCAAGTCCTTGGCAGAAATATTAACCCAAGTAATGCCAGGTCAGAGTGAAGTTTCACTGCTGATCCTTTAAGCACAGCTTAGTTATACTAGTATGCTTATCTAGTGGTATGTAGCAGACTGGAGAGACTGAAGAAGCTGGGGATTAAAAAAGGAAACACACCAAGAACCTTTCAACGCTGCCAAAACATAACATCCTCCCTTTCCCCAGGAGAAAGGTACAAATGATGATGCCTTTATCCTCAGATCAATACTTTGAACTACTTTGCAGGCACTAAATATTTAAACAAAATGAAACTGCCAGTCTCCCCCACTTCTCCAGAAAGCAGAGACTCCTAGTGCCCCCCATCCACATGACAAAAATTTCCGTCTTTCACTGGTAACCTCTTAAATGCACCTATGTTTTTATAATGCAGAAATCTGCAGTATGTCGAAATGTGGGTGCAGCATAAAGTAAACTGAATCCAATACCAAAGTAAATACTAAACACCACTACCTAACTGTATTAGTCATTCATTCACTTGGTCATCTGCAACTCCCAGTTAAAAACAAATTAAAACTTAACTTAAAAAATTAGAGACCCCATGCTTGAACCAGGCACAGGAATCTTAAAGCATAAGAGGCGATAAACTCAAAGTGTCTTGTTTAGAAATTAACAGATCTGGCAGCAGTAACATTAGCCTGTAGCCAGGTGTAGCCAAGGCTTGCCCTTCCTCCACCCCTCCAAAAGTCAGGTCCTCAAGGCAGGGGTCAGGATCAGGTTCAGGGGAGCCTGCTTAAAATGCCCACTCTTGTGAGGACAGAGAGGAAGCTCTAACATCTTTCATCAGCGCCAGAGACTATGTGGTACGTGTACAGGGAAGAAGGCTTGAAGGGACAGAAGGCACCTCGCTGACAGTCTGTCCCTTGACTGGCCTGGGACCCGTGCTGTTCACTTAAAGCTGTCACACAACAGAAGAGAGACCTTACCATCCTCAGGACTCAATCTCCCAGCTGAAGCCTTCCTCTGAACCCTGAAAAAGAACAGGCAGCACTCATGAGATAATCCTGCTGTGATGGGGTTTGGCTATCTAGGACACCAACAGGTAAACATAGTACAAGTGATAAAAAAAAGAAAACAACAAACCCAAGCAGGAAAAAGAAACAACATACTAGGCACGGTTCAGCCATGACTGCTTGCTGTCCACCTCTCAGATTTCCAAAGCAACAGAGGTTTTTCTTACCCCCTCAGTTATCTACTAGAGATAGGACAACCAGTTACATGACCGTCCCATCCTGCACTGCATGTTGGGAGAGACTCTCAGAACCCAAACTCCCCTGCTCAGGGGACCAAGCGCATAAGAATCTACTGAAAGGGCAGCAGGAGCTAGAGGCATGCATCACCACAATGCTCAAGAAGCCAATACCATCTCCTTCAATGCAGGTGCCAAGCTAGGGAGGGTAAGTAAAAAAATCCAAAATATGCTCACAACAAAGAAAAAGTAACAGCAAAAAAGAGCACACAGACACAAGTAATTTAATTTAATTTTCTAATGCAATGCTGTTTCACTGATGTGTCTTGAAGTTAAGCCCTTTCTCCCATCTTGAAATTGTTTTGTTTCAGAGCACCGAACTTTTAAGATCCACTCTTCTGAAGCTGAAAACTCTGCCACATTCAGTCTGAGGAGCTGGCTGATAAGTGTGGTTCCCACAAAACCAACCTGCTATTTGCTGAAAGCTTTATATGGTTCTTCTCATTCCAACCTTTGCCCAAGTAGGGCAGGAAGGAGTGTTGAAGGAGCCCCCCTACTCTCAAGCCTCCATGGTTTGGACAAAGGATTCACTCAACCATTCTACACAGGCAGCAGCGACAGATCCCAACGAAGTCCACCATCTTACGAGCACCTGCCTGCTGCCCTGCTAAGGCTTTCATCTTGTGATAGCAGTTATGTGCCCTACAGGAGCAAATCTTACCTCCCTTTTAGGCTGCTGTCTCCTTCCTGCCCCTCCAGTCCTGTTCTCACTCAAGAGAACTTCAAGATCACCTCCAGTGAGCAAGAGAACCCTGGGGCAACAGGAAGGGTTTTGCTTCCCACCCACCCCCCACCCATGTTCCACAAGAGCGACCTGTCATGGCAGCTGTGCAAAGTTCACCTCAGATGCAGATATTCCCCTCAACACAAGCCCAGGCTTCAAGGTCTGGGGCAGGGGAGGCAGGTCAGGAAGGAAACCAGCACTCTTGGGGCTCCAAGGCCCTAACTGGGACACTGCCACTTACTACAGTACTCGGTCCAGCACTCTGGGAAGTACCTTGATTCCCAATACTCTGGCATCCCATATCCTAGGCTGGCCCCATCACAACTCCCACCTACCACCCAGTGTCCTTATACAAGTAAACCCAGGAGTAGGGGCACTACAAAAGCTAGAGGACAGAGCCTTAAGTTTTCATCATGATTTTCATCATTTTTGCCATGATAGCCACAGCAGAGGAAGAAAAGTTTTCTGGCTGATCGTCAGTAGGAACCCACTGAGTGGGCTCCACTGAGTCATGGACTTGTTTGGCTGCTCTGTTCAGATGCTTGCTACCCCACTTGCCCTGAATTCACTGCAGAGTTCACTGCATCTCTGAGGATGAAGAGAAACACAAAGGCTGTTCCTGTAAAACCCCTCAACTCACCTGATGTAGTGCACAAAAGCAACCACCACTGAGCCCAGGTAAAAGGAGAGGAAACTCAGGAAGCTGAAGAACATGGCCTGGACATAAACAGACTCTGAGGAAAATGAAGGCATCAGTCAGCTCACAGAGTAGGGACAGCCATTCTCAGAGCCAGCACTCCTGGTCCTGCTCTTCCCAATACCACCTGGTAACAATGCCCAGCTGCAAACAGTCCTTCAAGACCCATCTGCTTTCTTCAAGAGGAATCAACAGAACCTGTTGCAAGGTACACACACCACACACACACACACCCCCCACCACCATTTCTTCATTCCCACTGCTAGCTGGTGTGCCCATGAGACCACCCTGTGCCACACAACACCTCCTGGAAGGGACCAGGGCTGCAATGGTTTTGACTCCTCTGCTGGTGCTTTCTGCACCATCCCATCAGAGGGCTGCCAGCCCAGCTGTACCCTCCTACACAGAACTTCCAAGTATCCCTATAAAGCTGCATTGCTCTGCGCAAGGACACTGACTTTTAATAGAAGGCACAATTGTCACTTGAAGGTTCTTCGTCCTCTGCAGGTTCCAGGTACGGTTGACATTCCCTGTGAAATGCAAAACGTACAGCAAATGTAAAAACAATCAAACACTAGTGATCTCTGGCCCTTATCTCAGTTCTCTGCACTTGCAAAAACACCAGAGTCTGTCTTTTCACTAAAATATGCATGTGGTTTTGCTCTAAACCGTTCCCAGACTTGTCAATGCCTTTTCCATGTTTCCCCCACCTCCCTTCTATCCACAGCCTGTTTTTCAGGCTAAAAATCCCTTTTGTGTGGAGTCTTCCATACATTGCTCAAGTCTGGATGCCCGAATCCCACAGGCATTTCATCTCATATTCATCTAGTCCCCAAAGGGCAGTTCCTGTCACTGCATATACCGGGACACCATTTTTGCCTTTGGACAAAACTCTGCTGGCAAGACACTGCTGTGCAGGATGCCATGCTGCAGCCTTGTTATGTTTCAGCAGGGCTTAGCACACTCTGCCAGTACAGCTCTGCTGACAGCTTCAGGATAAGAGAAAGACACCTGGAAGGTGATAATTTCTTTTTTAAGGTGGGAGTTAGAGCCTATTGGTTGCAGTCTTGCTTCTCCTACAGTGAGGAAGGCAGCCAGCTTTGAGGACAGGAATGTCCCTGGTCTGAAATGGGCTCAGCTTGTCATGGGGACAGCTGCACCCCCACTCCAGTTTCACCCACCGCATGAGTGGTAGAGACTTTGCTTTTACCTCTGCCCAGTAGGTGGACACAGAGTTTTCTGGCTGGGAAAGGTACCAGAAGAAGTCCCTCATAAGATTATTCCCCTCCAAAATTACTAGTTTTTCCTGTTCCCTCCAAGTCAGGAGGCTGTCATAGATCCCAAGATAGCAGCTGGAGAAGGTGCTCTCTACAGGAACTGCCACCTGGGCCTCCATGCAGGCAGGAGGATAAAAGACACCAACAACTCCTCAAAAAGAGCACATAACCCCAGCAAGCCAGGTGCCGTACTAGACAGCCACTTCCAGGGTTGATCAAGACTTTTAACCTACTCGACAATACTAAGTTTGTACTTCAATCTTCCTCACAGCTACCTGGATACGATAGAGCTATATGGCCATACTGTGTCATCCCACAGGAAGGTCCCCAAGGACTCCTGCTGCTCCACCAGCTGGATGCAGCAACCAAATCCACCTCCCAGTGCAACTTACCATGAATGGAGGAAGGCACAGAACCCCCACAGGCATAATCCTCTGGCTTGATGACAAACACAACAAAGAACTGCTCACCTGGGAAGTCCTTTCTCTGTATGGGAGAACAGAAAATGACAGTATCCATGAGAAGTGAGGCAGCCTCTCCCTCCAATGCAAAGCAGAGGTGATGATCTCCACAGGCCCAGAGGTCAGGTTTTAGTTGCTACACAGGCACCAGCCTTACAGACACCTGCCTGTTCTGGGCAGAGCTTAGCTTCTGGGGATGTTCCCCTCTTCCTTGCTGACAATAAGCTGACTGAATTTGTCAGTACACAGTACAGCAGTGCCCTAGTACAACCAAACAAGTGCCTAATGCATGTATTTATTTTAATCACTGCAAAACACCTACCTAAACTTTGCTCATTATAAGGCCCTACTACTACCATTAGAAGATCTAAGGTTCGAACGTAATACACCTGGCTGCAGCCACTCCAATCTAGAGCCTCAGCACCTAAGACACAACACACCTACCTAAGCAAATGTGAACAAGGTTTTGTAGTAAAAGGTAACATCTCTTCTTCTACTGATATCAGCTCATATAATAAAAACAAAGGACCACAGCCATACCAGAATCAACAAAATAAAACTAGGGATGCACAGGGCAAGCCACTGAAAAAAACCCCAACACTGGGACAAAAATCAGCATCTCACCTGCACCGTTATGGCTGCCTGCTTTGTCATAGACTGGTAAACACCGTTGAACTCCACATTATGGTCCAGGTCATACACTGGGCACTAAAACAGACACAACTAAGGGTTAAACCAGGGGCAAAATCCAAATTAGTTTCACAGGGAGCCAGCAGGAGAACAGACAATGCAGAACAGCAGGAAAAGGCCACACTTGGGGTGACAAAGGGAGGAAAACAACCAGGAGACATTCAGAATTTAGAAAAGATGCTCTGAAGACACCACTTGTGGCCTGCACTCACTGATCTTGGCATTCTCACAAGAGGGCTGCAGTTTAATCTCAGAAGAGAATTCAGCCAGACTGATCACTCCACGATTCCCACAGGGCAGTGCATACACCCAGTTGTACACTGGTTCCATCACACACTTTACAATCTGTACTATATGCCAAGTGCTTGCCCTCATTTTAACCCTTTCCCACTACTCTTAATACCTGATAGGTTGAAAAATCACCTGTCACAGTCTCCCCTCCTGCCCTTTTACTATTCAACCACAGGTATGCGGGCAGGAGTTGATGTTACCCATTTCTCTCCTCACTCCAGGTATTAAAGGCAACTGCCAGGACTTCAGAGCCAGTAGCCAAGGCATCTTGCACCTCTGTCACCATCATGTTGCTCCCACACTGCAGGTCCCTGCATTGTTCAGGGGTGTGGGAAAGAAAAAATATGGGGCTATTTCCCAGCTGCGAGCAACAGCCAAGCTCCATGGCAGGGAACAGCTGTTCTCCCCTTCCCAGGAAAGGGGATGAGTAATTGTGGAGAGCAGAAATCAAACTGGAAAGATGAGATCTCATGTCTGGAAATCGGAAGCTCCCCATGCTGCCCCAAGCCCAGGAAGAGTCAAGGGAAGAGCACTGTCCCCTCCCTCAGTCACCAGCATCCCATCCAACAGCACTCCAGAGACAGACCCATGTCACAAGGCAGCAGGGTGTTAAACCTTATGAGGGGAACATAACAAATGCCCTATGGACAGGCTGGAGAGGAACAGCTTGTTCACTTATTCGCAGCGAAAATCTCTGTATGAGCTGCTTGAACTCAGCATCTCTGTCTTTGCCTCCTTCCGACAGGATTTTCATTCCTCTTTCATGAGCTCCAGCAGGCAGCTCCTTACCCTTCTCTGCTCAGACTTACCACAATATCCTGGACGGAGACAACTGAGCATGGGTAGACTGCATCAGACACCACTTTAATAATGACTGAATCGACATCCTGAGGAAACTTGTACAGAAAATACTGAGGAGAAAACAGAGTACTCAGAGTTATGATCCAGAAATCATACCTGCCAGTAGCTTCAGAGCCTCCCTAAAGTACCTGCACAGCCAGTTTTGGGGCTGGACATGGAGGGCTTTCACAAAAATTCAGATTTCAAATATTAGGACCTTACACTGCAGAAGAGCAGATTAAGTATGTACAGACAACTGTCCCCATTGCACAGCATGGTGTTAGACACAGGCACCTTCAACATGCAAGATACAACATAGCTTCTGCTCCCCTTAAGCTTTTTTCCACCTGACCAAGCTAAAATGACTTCATTTTATAGCCTACTCCATTTTATGTTGCTATGAGCACTTTCCAGATGTTTCCATACTGTACTTTATAGACAGAACACATCATGGAGTTTCTCTCAGATGGGTTGCCTCAAAGAGAGATTGTGGAAAGTATTAGGTCAAACAGTTGAACCCTGTCAAAAGTTTCATAAATAAATGCCTGTTGTAGGTTTAGGTTTTTGGGATTTGTTTGGTTTTGAGGGCGGGGGGTAATGGGGGCTTCTCACTTCAGCTTTGAAAAGAATTCAGCTATAGCTCTGAAAAAATTTGGGAGAGAGTAACATCTGCCAGTATTCCTACTTTTCTTCTGGGGGCAAGGAATGGTGTTCCTTGTGCCTCCATGCTTTGAGGCCCACAGGGCAGTCTGTGGGGGTCAGGAGATGCCCTTCTCTTCCCCAGTAAGAGCCTTTTCAGATTTGGGAAAAAGATGTCCCTAGCAACATCATTATTTACATATTTTTCCAGTAAAAGTTCGATGTACCACAGCAGCCAGCTGCTGGAGAAGTAGGGTTTCTGTGCCCACCCTAGCAGGCAGGCTTGCTGCAAGAGCTCCCATCACCTCGCATGGAGCCCAGGCCCTGAGAGCTCAGGCTCCCAGTCACAGCTACTATGAGGGGCTGATGCACACCTCACCCCACCTCAGAGGGGACACAAGGCTGAGGACTGCCACCAGCCATCTTCCTCCCTTCCTTATGGTCACCTGGCAGCTGTTTCTGGTTTTCCTTCCCCCATCCCCTACCCAGGAAGTAGAGGCCCCAACTGGAAGGGCAGGGATATGAAAGAAATCACACAAGCTTTTTCCAAGATGCCCATTTCTAGTAAAACGTTTATTCTCACCACCACCCCCACTCTGAGCAGGGTCCCTTCACTGCTGAGGGAGCACTGGCTCCAACCACAAGTCCTTACAAACTGACAACTCACCAAGCCGGTTTCTTCAGTGCATTTTATTTCCGCCAAGCAAGGAGGCTGGCGGTCTGAGCTCCTTGGTTTGCCAGGTGCATGACCCTTGGAAAGCTTTAGGAAAACTTCCTTCAGGAAGTCACCCATGAGGACCCTTCTATAATTTGCTTTTTAAGCCACACATATCAGGGTACAGAATTAACATCAGGGGCATTGAGACCTACAGTTCCCTCCTGCACAGACTGTGAGTGGTATGAACACTCCTGACCTATACAAGCATATCTAATTTCTCCTTCTCTCCTCAGGCATGAGCTGGGTTTTAGACAACAATTCTTTCGGTTGCCATGTTTGTTTTTTTCCAGTCTTAGGGCTATTCCAACACTCATCTAGATTTTGAATTGCCTTTTTTTTTTTTTTCTTCCCCCTGCAGACTACTTAACACTTTGATTTACAAAAACCTCAGCATTATACTAATTAAGAAGCACTCATCTTCTACTCTCTACATCTGGCTTATAATTATAAGTCACCAATCTCATATTAATCAAGAACAATAACTTTGACTTTGGTCTGTTAATTCCAGACTAGATCCTAAACACTTTATATTCAAATTACAAGTTCCTAAATAATGAGGGTTTATAAAGCACCACAACCATTCCCTGTCCTTCTATAGTATAAAATACTGCATGTATCTGCAAACCAACATAAGACATTTGACAGCAAAAAAAGATTAGCTGGGATGCCTGATGATAGGAAACCTAAAATTAAGTGGTGTTACTAACAGTGATAGCAACAACAAAAATGCAGTACCAGACAGCCTGGGTAAATTTACATAATCTCCCAGCTCTGTGAGCTCCTGTATCTCTATAGTTACTGCCAACAGCATTTTCATTCAAGAGAGGACTTGTATCTGCTGGGCTCTAAACAAGGCTGCTCAGCTGGATGTGCTGTACATCTGTGCCCTCTTCTGAACTAATAACCAGACTTATCAGGCATTTCATTTATCACCTCACAACTTGACTTGCTGCCTGAGCAAGGAATAACAGTCTGAGTCCTCTTGTAGCTTTACAGCTTACTTACTTATGTATTTATTTTTCTCCATCTTGGCTAGTCACACTAGGGCAAAGGAATTGGCTGGAACAAGACAGCGGTGCACACCATCTCACTTCCCATGAAGTGTAGCAGTCCAATGGCCTCTGGACTTCTGTACATTTCTGGAATTTCCTGAACTGCAGATACCATTCATTTGCTCTGGTCATGGTTTTGGGTTCACTTAATTGCTTTGCAAGAGGACCCAAATGTGCCCCTAGAGGGGCTGAACTGCTACCTTTATCCACAGAAAATTCAACTGTAAGGAAGTTTCCCTGCATCCTAAGAGGAAAACCACCTAGTCACATAAGGCTTTTGCCATCTCTAACAAAGGATCACATGAACCATTTGGATGTGGCAAAACATACAAGCAACACCATGCAGGACTTCTCCTTACCTGGGGCTGGGAAGGACTGGCAATAAAGTTAAAGGCTTTGTTGGTCCTAGAAAAAAAAACGCCAGCATGTTGAAATCTAAAACCTTCAGAGTTGGAATACACACAAAGTACCTTCAGATTAAGCAAAAGAAAAAAATAACTTTTTTCTGGGAAGAAAAAGAAGGTAAGAGTAGGTATATAGACCAAATGTCTGTATTACAGATACATGAAGAAATTACATTTGTATTCTCATATCCCAGCTTACTCAAGTTGGAAGTTCTCCAGCCTGGTGACTAGCAGCTCATATGCAATATTAAATGGTGCCATGGAAGACACATCCACAAATATAATCTGGTCAGAGGGTCTTGTCTCAGGTGTTGGTTCAGAGGGACAGAGAGTCCGACCCACTTCTTGGTAATTGTAGGTTCTCTGATAGCTAGGGAAAGGAGGGAAGGGAAAATTGGATGGAAGAAAGAGAGAGATAGCAGTTTAAAAGTTGTTCTGCAGTTCTAAGAATGACATTATTTTCCCCCTGCTTGCATAACTGAAATACTAATCTGAAAGCCCAAGACCATTCAGTAATCTGAAAGCCCAAGACCATTCAGTCTTTCAGTCAGAGCTCAGACTCCACCTCTGTTGCCTCTTGTGGTCTGCATAAGGGACCGGTCATCCCCAGCATTTAATTTCTCTCAAGGCTGCCTGTTCCATCTGCAGATCTGGCACATCTGCCATTTTCTGGAGGCAGAGAGAGCAATGACAGCCACTGCTGTAACCATCCCCTGCATTAGCCGAGACACTGCAGGATACCTATTGCCTGGCACCAGAATTTCTGTCATAGGAAGAAGCTTCATATCTGAGATGGTCTAAGGTGTCTGCAAAGTCTCAGTCCTTACAGCCTGACTCTGAGGTTGCTGAAGCTACACAGCAGCAAGATTTTCACAAAGAAAACCCTCCCAAACCAATCACCACCCCTCAGAATAGACTCAACTTAGGTATAGCTGGGGTGAGAAACAGAGGAGAGCCCTTATTCCCTAAATGCGCTTTAACCCAGCAGTTACGGTGCTCTTTCAAGAGCTTGTTCAAACCCTGCTCCAAACTAGAACTCAAGAACTACGTGCAGGCACCATAAGCAACTGTGGAAATGACAACAATTACATTTGGTAGATTCACTGTCTAGTGACACTGTCTGCTGATCCTCAGCAGACAAGCCTCCTGGTACTCTGTGTACATATTTGAGAAACTAAGAGACAAGAGCAGACTGCCAAATGAGGTTACCTACCAAATCCTGGTCTTCCCACATTCAGTTGACAGTGAGCAAGCATGCTTTGCAACCAAGTCCTGCAGTCTACACAAGTAGCAAGATCTAGCACCAGAGGAATGCTGATGCCGAATACAGCTGGCAGACAAGTGTGTTACAAGGAAGAGACTCCAGTACTTACAGGCCTCGAAAGATTAGAGGGACCTGCCATGACAGCACTCCCTTCTGCTGGCGAACTACAAACAGGACAGGATATTGGAGGTTCTCAGAGCTGCTGTTCACATACACCCGCACTGCATCTACCTGTGGGAAGAGAAAGGAGAGTACAGGCAAGTGTTAGCCAAAGGCAAAGAACAAGACTGCTCCAAATCTAGGTGGGAGAAGCCTGTCCCCTTCCTCAGTCTGACCTAGATGCTGGCAAAATCCACAGGGAGATCAGCAGTGTTTGTCACTGGACTGTTTATTCAGATCCAGGGGTCATTTACAGAAGTGCCTCCTTGCTGCTGCTCTAATCCACGTCAGAGGTTGCTGTCAGACAAGACAGTGGACAAACACAGCAGACTTAAGCAGAAGAGAGTTCAGTAGCTTCCATTTACCCAACTGGGAGAAACCTGAATAACTTCTGTTATAAAATTAAGCAGACACACACAAAACATAGACAGCCCTCAGTTTACTATTTGCTTTGAGAAGCAAGCAAGCACTTTGTCTGCACCAAGTGGAAATGGCACCATTTCCATTTGAAAATAATATCTCTTCAGCTCCCTCTCCAGACCTGCATGCATTGCTCAAGAAAACAGGGTATGAGAATGCATAACTCATCAGAAGAGACAGTACCTCTCAATTAGAGGCCTTTAATTGATGAAAGCATATCAAGTAGATAGGACATACACATCTTATGCCCACCACATGTTGGAAAAATTAGAATGGATTCTCACTAGATCAGTGAAAGACTTTTCATAGATATCTCAACTTTGTACCCTCCAAGAAAATGTAGAAGGGGGTGCTACCTGAGATTGCAGCTTATGCTTACACGGAAGACACCAGGTTCAGGAAAAGGGCTTGCATCTGCAATCACAAGTCTAAAAGAATAAATAGGAAATTTTCTTGTTTAGTGTTTCTACGCTTACAGGAGAGTTTAGTTTATTGAAACAAAACACCTTCTGGAAAGCCCTTATCAACTTCCCTGCCATCACCACCATAATACAGAGACTACAGCCACCAATTCCTAAAAAATAACGTCTTCAGAAAAAAAAAAAAAAATCGTGAAATGAATTAAAACCCCTTTGATATAGAAGGGCAAACATTGGAATCTTTTTCCATTGCCTTCTGGTTTCTAAACCTTTGCAATACTCTTTTGGCACACCTTCCAGCTTTTCCTTCTGACCACAAAAACTACCTATGCAATTTTGTCTCCAAGCAAATTTCACAGTAGGGTGCTAAAACCAAGCCAAGCAAAACACTGTCACAAAGCAAGACTTACAGGTAACGCCTGTAGGGTATCAACACAGTAGGCCAGCAGAGTAACCTTCCAGTTCTCTCTGGCTTCCTTAGTCTCTGTGGCTGCCCTGCTCAACTGGGGGAGCCAGCCAGCCCTCATTGGTATAACTGGGAAAGGCAGGGACTGGGCTGAACAAGCTGCTGCTTGTTTGCTGTAGTCACTGTGAGAAGGAATGGGAACCCAAATGAAGTGAGGTTGGAACTGAACAATAAAATAAATCTAAGGAGTATGAAGACACAATGGTCAAGACAGAGTCCTGCAAGCACATGGAACCATTCTCCATCCATGGGGAAACCAACTATCGTTGCAGAAAAGACATATTCCAGCTGCCTCTTCAGCAGGTTTTCGCCCATGAAACAATTGAAGCAAGCCCATCTCCACAGGTGAAGTGGTGTACTGGTTGGACACCAGCCTGCGAACCCTCCAGGGCTCGGTGCATCAGCACAGTGCAATGAGGAGTGCACAAAAGACTCACAGCAAATGGTCCTACTGGGTTATAAATCCTCAGCTACTTGTAAATGCAAGACAGACAGTGGGAAATTCTCTTCTGCACTGTCTTCACAAATACAGGAACTATGCATAGTTATATATATGTTGCAGATAGTCAGGTTTACTTTAAACGTACAATTCATTTGTATTCATTGGAAGACTTAAAGTTGCATCTCTACTTCTAAATTCTCAATTTAGGAAATGTACCAGCTATTTGAAGTATATGCTAATGCTGAGCAGTACTAAAAAAAGAAAAAAGTATACTTTTACAGTTTGCCCAGGCTTTGGACACAGAAGTAAAAGCTGCATACATGTGAGAGTGCTGCTTCTTCCTACTTCCGATCTTCCCTTTCAGCAAACTAAGTATTTTCAATATTGATTCTAAGAGGAAAAACACATAAACAGAAATTCACAGACTGTTTACAAAAAGTCAGCCAAAACAAAAAACCAGCTCTGAGGTATCCTACAAAACACAGGAGAGCACTCTGTCTGTCATAAAAAAAGTATGGCTTTTGATATCTATTAAGACACAGCAAGAATAATTCAGTGATTTGATCTTAAGCCCTTTGAAAATCCCAGCTCTTCCCACTATTGCATTACAGTGCATACACAGCAAGTAATTCATCTCCAGTGACACAGTGTATTTTCCAGCTTTATCAGTTTCTCATGCCATTCAGCTTACACAAGTAAGAATACACGTTACCTGTATTCTACAGCGAGGACCATGGCCACGTAATCAAATACCATTTCATACATAGACAAGCACAACCACTGCCAACACAAGGCTGAAAGGACTACTTTTAATACCAGTATTTCATAGTCTGAGACCTTCACTAGACATTTTATGTGATCTTAAATATCTGTTGGGCCAGTTTGTGGAATTCCTAGATTTTAATATGAAGAGAGGGGAATACCACACCAAGACCACATTTCTGAACACTTCTACATATGATGATGTAAGGAAATGTTTTCTTAATATTCACCAAACAAAGCAGAGCCCAGAGTCCTATTCAAAGGGAAGGATTTTCTCTCCCAATGAAGTTTGCAAGGTATTGAGGTCTGCCGTTGCATACTTACCACTACGGGAGCTTTGCAAGATCCTTGCCTTGTGAAGCCCTGCATCAGATGTGGGGAATGTGCCCTGCTTCACAAACGAACAAAGTATTGCATGGGCAGATGAAAATGGCTGCTGCCTACCCCTTCCATACAGCTTGTACCCATACAGAAAGATGAGAAAACAGCTCTCATCTCCTTCAGGAGTACATAGCAATAGGGGCTGGAACCTTATGGAGGCGTAATCCCACGCACACCTTTGGTGAACGAGATCACCCAGCCAGCAAGGCTGCTTGTGAGAACAGCGGCTGGAAGCTTGTGGCTGGAATTAGGCTGGCTTACAAATGTATTTTGGAAAGCCCAGAAATAGGTTTGTTTTCAGAGTCACAACATTGTTGTGGTTGGAAGCAACCTCTTGAGATCACCTAGTCCAAACAAGTCAGCTGGAGCTGGTTACTCAGGGCTCAGTCAGGTTCTGGATATCTCCACAGACTGGAACTCCAGAACCTCTCAGGTAACCTGTTCCAGTCTTTGACTGCCCTCACAAAAAAAAACCCCAAAACAACCAAACACACCAAAAAAAACACCACACACCAAAAAAACCACACCAAACAAAAAAAGGTGTTCAGATGGAATTTCCTGTGTTTCAGGTTGTGCCCATTGCCTCTTGCCCTGTCACTGTGCATCACTGAGAAGAACCTGGCTACCTCTTCTTCATTCCCTCCCACCAGATGTTTACACAGGTTGATGAGATCCCCTGAGCCTTCTCTGTTCCAAGCTGAACAGTCCCAGCTCTCTCAGCCTCTTCTCATATGAAGCATGCTCCAATTCCTTAATGATCTCTATGGCCCTACACTGGACTCACTCCAGTAAGCCCATGTATTTTTTGTACTGGGGAGACCAGAACTGGACACAGTACTCCAGGTGTGAAAGCCTTGCAGCTTTCTAACTGCCCAAGGCAACTCTGTAAAGCATAACTCTCCCTTCTTTTACAAGACAAAGCCACCTATGTAAGAGCTTCCTGGACAAGCCCAACAGTTAAACTTCTCATACAGTGACTCATTAGCACTCCATTCACTCACATTTTTGCCCTGACACCCTCCTGCTAACCTTAATGTTCATTGCTGAACCTAGCCAGAAGATCTAGCATTTTTGCTTCCTGGGAAAGGAAAGCTAATTAAGACCATGGCTGCAGGTGCAATAGTGCAGCTGAAAAATTTTGCAAGCTGGACCCAGTCAAGGCCATACTCAGCACAGGCCTCCTGCTGCTGCTCTATGTTCCCATTTGAGGTCCTGCTGCTCCTCAGCCAGGGTGGCTGGAACGTCCCTGAGCAAGAGCTACTGCCCTTATGTGCACAGGGTTAGAAATTGCCTCCTCTTTGCTGTCAACACTGATACGCGCTTCTCTCTCCCTAACCTATAGGTGAAAGCACCAAGCATACCTTTTCTGAGATCTCAAGGCTCTTCCAGATTAGGTGCTTTACTAGTCTAAGAGCAGCCAAGTTTCCTTTAAGGAAGGAGAGGAAAAGAAAAGAAAAAAAAAAAAAAAAACTACAACAAAAACCAAACATGGGGGGGATAAGGACAGGGGGGAAAAAAGAAAAAAAAAAAAAAAGACCTGACTATGAAATCGAGGCTATTAGATGTTTATTTAACTAACAATAAGCCACACCAAGATTAATTCATTCTGTTAAGGACTGATCATCTATTTTCAGGCAGCCTGCTCAGTTAACCAAAGACTTTTGTGAGTTTTAGCTTCCCCCATATAGTTAATATACAACTACTAAAAGGCCTCTTGATTTTGCAATGACACGCTATATGCCCACAGCAGCAATCATCTCCATTTTACAGATGTGCAGAAAGAAGTGGAGGGCTGCAAGCAACATGCTCAGAGCTTAACTGGGGACAGTGACTGAGACATTCAAAGCCTGAGATCTGCTCCTTGTAAAGTTTCTACTGCATGACACTCAGAAACATCAGGTTAAGAGGCACAGTGTTATAAAGCCTACAGCTCACAACACACAGCTCTGTCATGCTCCTGCTGCAGTACTGAATGGCCAAGAAGTTCTTGGGGTGCATTCCCCTTCCCTGCCCCCAGCCCCACCAAGTCACTTCCCTCTGGCTCTTTCCAGCAGTTGCACAGCAATGCTGCTGCTCCCCAGATGACAGGTCTGTAGTTTCTCTTTTCAAGCACCCCGCTCTCCTCCTCTTTGACACTCTGTTGATCTCTCACCTGGAGACCCTAGCCTGTTTTTCAAACCCTGGTAGTCCTCAAAGCTTCAGTCTTTGCAAAGAGACCTCATAACCATTTTGTTCATGCATGAATTACCAATCCCAAGATTATTATAAAATTAGTGAAACTGACCTCCCCAAAGTGACACCTCCATCTAGCCCAATCTTTGATCCTGATGACCAAAGCTTGTGCAAGATGAGTTTTGTAGGATGTCAAGCACAAGGCTTACTTGTGCCTCCTGTACCCTTACACCAGAGAAGGGCCGCAGCATTTCCCTGGGAGTATCAAGAGCAACAGCTGCCACAGAACAAACATTCAGGACTAGGATTTATACTCTGTATCTAGGCCAGTATCAGGAGACAAATCCTGCAGCACACACCCTACTACAAGACAGGTTTAATCACTGCCCCTATGGCACCTCTCCACGACAAAGGTACAGGACACTTACATGTTTGGTTCCTACCATGGTGTAAGGCTCAACCATACAGCACCTCTCAAAAGGACATTGCTATAAATCACAGAATTCCAGAATGTGTGAGGTTGGAAGGCACCTCTGGAGATCATCTAGTCCAATGCCACTGCTCAAGCAGCGTCACCTTTAGCCAGCTGACCTGTTGGGTGTCGGATATCTCCATCAACAGAGACTCTACTACCCCTCTGGAAGACCTGCTGTGGTGTTTGACTACCCTCAGAAGCAAACAAGTTTCCCATCTATCTCAGAGAAGGAAAACAAGAACTTTGGTGATTAATGCTTTGATAGGGAGAATCCTGAAAGCGAGAAGAATGCCCCTTCCCTCTGCTGTGATTCAGCAGTTAGACCCCTCATTTGGCTTCCCTCTCTCCACAAAACTAAACTGACCATACGCCATCTACAACATTTAGCTAGCTTTCCTTCCATTCCTATTATCTTACTATCTTACTAGCGTTATATTAGTAAGAAATAGGATTACCAGGAGGATGGAGGCAAGGTTCTGAAGATTCAATATTCTTTCAAATCTAAGTACTTACTTTCATTTCTTACCCACATGAAAACTGGTGTATGCTGTATTACCACTATACACGACTTCCCTCTATGTTCCCTGTGTTCAGCACTCTGGTGTTTGCTCCCTGAAACAACTGGTTAGAGGTCCTTTGCCCTGTTCTCGTAACAGCCCATATTCAGGTGCCTTGAGCTCTCTTAGGTCTGATAATATCTGGGGCAGCATCCAGCTGCATCGAAACAGGACCACCTCTGGCCCCAAGTATGGGCTCACAGGTGTGATTCCATTACACTTCTTTCATTCCTCTCACCTTTCTCTCTATGCTTTCCACAGGCAAAGCTGCTTCCCAAGCCACACTCAACTAGCATGCTTCAGACAGAGAGGAAGATCAGAAAGTCACAAGCAACATTTACAGAGCAGCTCATTAAGAAGAGCCCAACGTACTTTAAATTTCACCTCAATACATTAACAATTCACTTGGAATAAATACCTCTGCTCTTCCTAGGTTTGCACATAGCCCAGATCAATCAGCAGCATCATACCACCTAACCCAATCAAAATCTTTATAATAAAAGCCCAGGAAAAACACAGAGTGATTAAGTTGGACAGAGGGTGACTGAGGTTCCAGTCCATCTATTTACCCTGCTACCATCACAACAGTAACACAGGACGTCTCATGGCCAGATCCTGCACTGTCAGTGGAGGGGCCAGATCCCAGCCCCAGGATGCAGCTCCATTCTCCCCCTCACAAGTCTCAAGGATACAGCAGAAGCTCCCAGCAGCACAAAGTTTTGGTTGATGGACCTCTGCCTGAGATAACAGCTAGCCCTCCAAAACACAGCAATAAAACAGGGTTATGCGATTTGCTTGTGGGCCAAACCTGCGCAAGAAGTTCCCAACTAAGGGTTCCCCCCAGATCCTCCCCACCACCTGCAAATGCGCTTGGGGATATCAGAGGAACAAAGTTCAGCAGAATCTACATGCAATTATAAGGGAGCTTGGGAAAGTGGAGAAAGGATTAACATTTAACTGCTTCTCTCATTTGCTGTAAATCACTCTACAGAGTGGAAGGAACCCTAATTAGTGTCTTTGAGAATGACATTTTGCCTGGCAGGCTGAACTGTCTAGCAGAAGCACCACAAGGGACAGGGATAACAATGTAGCACCTATGAACTGATGTTTGTGCTTTTTCAGGCCTTCTTCCAATTAACCTACCTTAAACATTTAATCCACATTTTGCTTCTAGATTCTGTTGTCTTGATATAGACAATATACACATTTTCATGCAACAGATTTAGTAAATTCACCACTGAGCCAGTGCTAGTAGTCCCATCTTTCCCTTTTAAAGTCAGCATTTGGCGTTTGCCTCAAGGGCATCATCTCCAGCGAAATATTTTTAGAGGAGTGGAAAAAAACAGGAGGTAAAAGAAAAAAAAAAAAGGTGATTTATTTAGTTCAAACACCATTCTCCCTCCACACCATTCCAAAGATTATTTCATTTTAAGAACAAGCAGTTCTGACACAAGAACCCCTCCCTGCTACAGAACCACTGCTCCCATCACATACAATCCTCCCTCCCAACACCAAAATAAGATCCTACCTGTGTTGCATGTAGAGACAAGAGGAACTCTGGCTAAAACGCACAGGTTTTATTCAAAATAATAATAATAATAATAATCCCCCATGCTAGAACAAAAGACTATGAGCCTCTTCTGCATCCACCCCCACTCACTTGGCATTGGTGAGGTGGGGAGGAAGCTTTGCCCGGGCAGTCAGAGGGTCAGCCAGGCTGCCGTCACTCCTGCAACACCACCACTGCTGAGGGACTTCACTTGGAGCAGACCATTTCCAGCACCGCAGAAAACTAGTTGCATCTCTCCCTTCCCTTGCTTTGTACACACACAGAGGGAGGTTGTCTATCTTGGTACAGCACTACATTTAATCAATTAATATAGCGCTAAATTTCACACGTACCTTCCAAGCTGAAATCCTCGCTTCCTGCGGATGCCTGCAGTTAGGTTTGAGGTGGCATGGTCCAGGCTGGATCTTGGGAAACCACCTCATGTACAAAATGGTCCCTGTGACATCCAGGCCCTGCACTAACATTTGTCAGCAATAACCATACCACCGCCTTCTGTGCTGCAGGCCTGAGGCAGGGTCAGAACTGCTTTAGAGGCTTCTGCTTTTCACATTCCTTCCCATTGCCAAGCCTCTGCCATGTGCATCTCTATTCACCAGCCAGGCTCATGACAGATTAGTTTCTCAGAAGACTGACCTTGAGCTTTTTTCTGTATTTCAAAGTGGACAGAGCAGTTAGACAGCTGAATAAAGAGAGAGCTCTCAACACTATATAAAAACGTGTTAGACCAGGAAAGACAAATATTTGTACTTCAGTTCTATCACCACCCTGGAGATAGAAAGAGGGAAAAAAAAGGAACGAAATTTAAAAAAAAAAAAGCACATCTGAACTCCATTCTCTAGATGGGAACAGGCAGAAGGAGCCAGTCCCAAATTCACACAGCTGAATAGGACCAACATGGCTGCAAACATTAAGCAAAATAAACCAGGTTCTTGTTGACAGAAAAAGAGTCCTTGGACTGATTATTAAGTCTGCATTTCCCACATAGATTACACATCACCTTAAGACTGCAAGGATGTGAATTTAAGGGCAGGCAGGAGGTTACAACAACACTTTCTGCTGCAAGCAAAGGTTTTCAGGAGCATTACTGTGGATTCCTTTCCACCATCTCACGCTAAGCAAAACCTTCAAATCACACCAGGGACTCACCATGCTCCCTGTCGCACCCACACATAAGCCACTCCTTGCAAGACCATTGGGGATTATCAGTTCACATTACGACAGCACTTGGTCATGGGCCTGACAAGGCACCAAGCCAAGCCAGTGGGCAGGGAACGCATCCGGCAAGCAAACATACAGGCTGCTGGTTACAATGGAAGGTCTCAGCGCAGGATATATCTACAAAAGCCACTGAATTGCTGCTGTCTGCCATTGCACAAGAAAGAGGTGCTTCATTTTTATATAAGCCCTGAAATTAAGCAAAGTAGGATTCAGCCAGAGAGGCTAGAGCAATTGAGGCAGTGAATGAAGCACGTACCTGTCAGCACCAAACTCAGGCTGCTTTTCCCACTGCCAATGTAACAGGGGGAAGCCGAGACCCTAAAGGAAAACAGTTACGAGGCAGAGTGACAGGCAATACAGAACCTCTTTCCTGCCCTCTTATGAGGAATAAGCATCACTCCTGTCGGACAACAAAACAAGTGGACCTCAGAGGAGCATTCCCTTTCAGCCTTTTTCTGTCTTTGTGCCCTAGTGTCAGTAAGTCATAATTGCCAAAAGGAATCTGTCAGATAACCTTGGCCCACAGTTTTCTTTCAGCATTTCTGCCAGGAGTATTAAATATCCAAAGCAGCATAAACCAAGCAACAGACTCCGGGTATGCCAAGCACAGCCTCAGTCACATTAATGTAATTGTTCCAGGATTAATATTTTTCATTTAAAAGTTCCACTTTGTGCAAATATGCTGTGTGGACTTACGGTCTGCCATGGACGTTCCCATGAGTGCAATTGTTTGCAACAGTATCTGTGCAGCATAAATGGAAGAAAGACAAATACAAAGCATGTTAATATTTATCTTTTTCCTTTTTTGAAATTTTGTCCTCTAACCAATGTCACTAGGGAGTCTCCAGGACAGCCAGAAAGAAAAACTAGGAATTGCCATGCTGGATGAAGTAGGTACCTGTTTCTGACCACCCTCAGATTTTAGGAAGACGTTAAAAATAAAATAAATCCTTTTTGAACAGCCAGTTAAGGAACAAACTACTATCTACTAAATAGCATCTTCCTAACCCACAGCAGCTGGAACCCTGGGCTAGGGCAACCCTCGAAACAAAAGGGTTTATAACCTTTCCAAGTTCACTGAAACCCCAAGCTCACAGCAGTAACTCCAGGGATTACTGTCACAACACAAATACCTGGTTCTTTCTTGGCTCCGAAGTTCTTGACCTCAGAGACACTTTGGATGTGGATTGAATTACGTATCCTATGTGTTGTCTTCTTTTCTTTTATTTTTTTAAACCATTGTTCATTTGCTTTAAACGACACTAAACTAGCTATTTCTATGCCCAAAGAAAAACATCAGCATAAAGAAAGTAAGGAAGGCTGTTGCTGAAATCCTCCATGTCTCTCTAAGTATACACAGCAGGAAATAACCAAGCGTACTAAACCATATTCTCAAACCGAGCAGATGGCACACCCTTGCAATACAGCTTTTACAGACTGCACTTTCATTCCCTAAATATCTCCTGAAATAGCAGATGAGGTCTGTATAAGAAAAGCATACCTTCCTACCCAACAACTTCTGCACAAGTTATTTAAGGACATTTCAGCCTCCACTTACAATGCACATGTTTGTATTATAAATTGCTTCACTGTTCTTGGAAAGAGTTCAAACTGAGGAGAGACATTTTGAAGTTATTCTTATTCAGAATTTTTTTTTTCTTTTTTAGTCTAAAAATCTTGGGGGGGGTGGGGAGCAGCAAAACCTGATCAGCTTGGATTTTAAACAAGACAGCCCAACAAGAGGAAACTCATTTTAAAATTTAGAATGACATCCAAATTCAAAAGAGAGGCTTTAGTTCAATGACAAGTTATCAGGCTTGACAGCATTAGCTTACACATTAGAAATAAAAATAAAATTCTTGCTAGCACTAAAGTCACCATCTGAAGGTCTGCAGGCCACCCTGCACAAAACCAGAGCAGACCTCTCAGGCTTTTTTCCTAAAGCCTGCAAACTGATAGCCTCCTTCAACATGTACTCTCTTTTGCCCCTCTAGGTAGGGAAACCCGCAAAGAACAAAATCCTAGAAAGCCAAAAATTATTTAAGTTTCAAGGGATCTCAGGTGGGCACATGATCCCATCCCCAGCTCAAAACAAAGCCATCTCCCACACCATTCTTTCACTCAGGGTATCCCATTTTTGCCAGAGCCAAAGTTTTCAAGACTCTCTTTTCCGCTGCAGAAAACAATGGTCAAGCTCATGTTTTCAGCAGATCCCCATACCATTTCTCTCATTGTTTACTTTTGCTTTCTCCTGTAAGCAAGAGCTTTTCATGTGACTCCATGCTGGGTGAGGAGTGGTCAAGAGACCCTACTGAGAAGCAGCAAGAGCATTCCAAGTGCTGTGTGCCTTACACTGCCTACGCTGTCACCTCCTAGGGTTGGTTGTTTTCTTTAAAAAAGATAAATTATATATACAAAAGTTATTCCAAAGGGATTCTGTTGAACCTTGCTTGGCTTCAGGCATCATACACTATTAACTTGCTTTGATTTTTTTGGGTTTGACTTTGTGCCTACATTTCCACCTCATAAGGAATTCAATATTAGTCTCCAGAAGTGGTGCGCTGAGGCCCTTCCAGTGTCCTGTGGTGAACAGGCTAGAGCCAACAACCAAAAAGCAACAGTGTTCAGGCCTTGGAGATACTGCAATAACAGGAGTTCTACTGACCTTAGGAGATCTTCTCATTCAAACATTTGTAGTCTTCCCAATTTATTTGGTTTTTTTACCTGCATCTGTGTGGCTAAAATGGTGGGCCTCCACTCAGCATTAAGGAACAGCAGAACCTAACCCGTTCCCCCCATTATAGCTCAGCTTTGGCCATCTCCAAACAGTAGACTAAAGTTTTATTGCATGCAGCTGTGGGCTGAAACTTGGGCTGGAGCCAAGACTAACATTATGGAGAAGACACACAGGAGAGCAAGGGAATGCTTTGAGGTAGTTTAGTTCCAGATGGAAGAGTCCTACAGATGAAGCCCAAAAATCTGCTCAGAAGCAAGAGGTGAAAAAATTGGTCCTAGGGTTGTTCTAACAGACATAGGTGCTGCTGGAGCAGGACCTACATTCGCGTGTGAAACATGAGCAGAGAACAGTGAACACGGATTTGATCACTGCCACTTACTGAACCAGGTTGCCCTGTGTAGCAGATCAAGGAGTTTCCCCGCAGCTACGACAGATGGCTTTGGTCTGAGCAAGTGACTCATCACACAATCCCAGAGGAACGTATGGGTGAATTCCAGTTCTGGCTCCTTGCCTAGAGCAAAGCAAGTGCAACTGCCATCCAAACCTAGGATATGAGAGACCCATTCACTAGGGGACAGAGGAACCCAAATGCCTCATGCTCTTCAGGCTGGAAAAGGCACTTGGTCTCTACTAGAGGGTCACAAAGTTTAAGGCATCTAATTGAAAGACTTCTGTTCTTCTTACTAGTGTTGATTCCCCTGTTCCCTTAGGTCAGTCAACTTTTTCCCATCTGCAATCGTGAAAGAAGGAAGGGTAATGATGTTAGCAATCTTCCACAGTGGCACACAGCCTCTCTCACTCATTCACTAGGCGCAATTTTTTACTCATCACCTCTCAGATAGACTCCACATAGGAAATAATCACTCCCGGACTGCACATCCGCACAACTGCTCAGCAGAGAAGCCACAGCTTAGTCTACTGCCAATCATGGCTTACAGTAAGGCTGGCCATATGGGAACTGAGACTGGGGCTCTCTTCCTAGTCCCGGCAAGGGAGAAGGAGGAGGAAAATATCACCCACTCTTTTTCCTAAAATAGGTGCAGCCCACTGCTCAGCTTTTGAGCTCATCATATAGGTGCGGCCCACTGCTCATCTTTTGGGCTTATCGCAACCAAGATGCAATGCATGAATGTGCAAGAGCCATGCCTGGACTGCAGCAGCTTTGCCTACAAATGGCAAGTTGGGAACTTGTTCCCCTGAGAGATACTTGGTTTTCTATATACAGTCCCGGTATCTCAGGTATCCTCCAAATCATGCCTTCAGCTGACCTGAGCTCCGATTAGGAAGCAGAACTTTTGTTGTCTCCAACAGTCATCTTCCTCATGATACTCTCCTGCACCACTTAGGAGCTGGTACAGGAAATACCTACATGCACAATATTAGCGGCATTTGTCTTTTCAGCAAATTAACCATTAGCAACTGCCAGAGCTTACAGTGGTGGAAAGAGTCATTCATTTTGAATTCCCTCAGTATTCTCACACACACCTTTTTTTCTTTTTGGAAGCCCTTGTATTATTGCAGTCATGGAACTAAGTGGGTTCTCTCACTTGTCACATAAAGCCTCCTCCAGTCAATGGTAAATCCAGCAGGAACATTTTACAACTCTTGTTCAGTCTTCTGTGCTGGAACACATTGAGCAGGCAGCTCCAGCAAATCAGATGATCTACCTTCCTCCCTCCCAGGTAGGGACATGTTGAATATGTGGAACTAGAGATGCTCAAGAGTGTGCTAATGTTTTTCCCCCATCCTGGATGTCTCCAGCTTAAACAATCATAAGATAATCCTGTTTGCCCAACTAATTGTTCACCAGACTTCTAATAGTGCACATCTGCTTTCGCTGTTAGAGCATGGGGTGCATAGTGACAGGCGCAACAGCTGGGTTTATTACTGTATTTTTACACACAGTTAAACATTAAACAGCTGTGCAGAGGGGAAAATTTCAAAGTGCAGCTCAGAGGAGGAAAACGGGACTAGAAAAGCAGTATGACTACAAATTAAGACATTCCACCATGAGGAAGGAGCTTGACACGTCCCTCTGTTCGCAGGCCAATTTCAGGAGACCCTTGCAGCAGAGGTGGCTGTGCTTCTCCTCAGTACAGCTTTACTTTTACAGCTCCACCTCAGGAATTAAAGCCTAAATCCTAGTTGCCAAGTACAAAAAAGCCTGATAGCTCTCCTACCTCAAGACACAAGGTGAAGTGTTTCTGAACAGCACATAGGAGGGTTTTTTTTTCCCCCCTCCACACACAGAGAGAACAGACCTGGCAATGTATACATGCATAAGTTTCAGCTAGGTGACTTGGTCAGCATATAAGTACCCTTATTTTCATTTTTCACACCCAGGAGTTGCACAGAAGGGAAGTCACTTGCCCATCTCAAAGCAGTTCTGCTCCAGAGTTGTACTGTCTGCTTGTAAGCAAACGTATACAAGGTGAAATCTCATAGGACTTGCTTTCCCCCTTCCCTCGATGCATGCCTACATGTATCCCAAGGAGTAAGGAAGATTATGTGGATGAAGAACATTCTCTGAGATCAGGCAACCACAACACTTTTCAGAAAGTGATAAGTCTCTAAAGCACCAAACAGGAGTAATGGTCTTGTTCCCTCCTTTCTCTCATCCATCATTCCAGCATTGCTCTATTCAGCTGCATTTTCAGATGTGCCCTGACAGCTAGAGCAGGTGAGCAACCAGAACATTTACAGAGGACTGATGGGCCACAAGCCATCACGCCTTATCCTCAGCTCCAGTTTTCCCTTGCTTTGTAGGCTTGCCCTCATGAGAGACAGAGCAGCAGAGAGGGGAAAACTGCAGAACTCACAGCATCAGGAAAACAAATCCCTGTTTCAGAGCCAGACCACTCCAGACCTGGCTTTTCTTCAGAGGGAAAGCAATTAAACTCACCCACTGCAGCCCTTCCACATGGAAAACGCTCTTTTTATTCAATTAAATTTCATGTAACTAAGGTTAATGTTCCATGCGGTACCTGCCTCAAGGTATCAGAAGCTTCTGGCTGACCTGCCATCAGCACAGAGACAGGAGGAGGCTGAAAAGACCAGAAAGAGCAGAGAGCTTGCAAGTGGCAGGTAACTGGCAAACAGTGGCTGGTGCTCTACTTGCTAAGAGTTCGAGGCTAAAGACTGCAGTG
>NW_009259718.1:2016910-2019057 GCF_000687185.1 Egretta garzetta | reverse complement strand
ACCCAGAAGACAGCACACCCCTAAGTATCTTCACAACTCTTGCACAAGAAAAACCTGCCCACAAGAACATGGTCCTAGATTAAAGTCAAGACTTCCACCACCAAGCTTCTGAACTTAAGCAATCCTTATCCCCAGGGAGACGCAGGACCATGAGGACAAATCGACCTCTAGCTCTGACCAGGCAAGCAAGAAGAGATCCAGTCACTTCCAGAGCCAGAGCTGGGGAGGGGGCTGCACACACCTGCAGCCACTTGTCTTGATTGGGCCAGACACCTTCTTGAAGGCTTCTGCTGTTTCAGCTCAGGAATAAGCATCTGTAGGGCTTCTCAGTGAGGAATCATAGAATGGTTTGGGTTTGAAAGGACCTTTAAAGATCACGTAGTCCAAACCCCCTGTCCAGCCTGACTTTGAACACTTCCAATGATGAGGCATCCACAACTACTCTGGGCAACCTGTTCCAGTGTTTCACCACCCTCATCATAAAAAAATTTCTCCCTTCTGTCCAACCCAAATCTACCCTCTTTCAGTTTAAAACTGTTTCCCCCTGTCCTGTCGCTAAAGGCCTTGGTAAAAAGCATCTCTCCATCTTTCTTACAAGCCCCCTTTATATACTGAAAGGCCACAATAAGTTGTCCCTGGAGACTTCCCTTCTCTAGGACGTTCTCTATCCTTAGAACTGGTTCCGGGCATCCCTCTTCAGAAAGCCTTCCAGCACACTCCATCTTTATTTAAGTGTTTTTTCCCTTCCAAATTATTTTTCATAGCATGAGTTCATTGCATGACCCTCTTTAAGCATGTTCACGGCAGTGCTTGGAGAGTTCTGCATCAAAAAAATATTAAGCCTCAAACCTGAAGTTTCCCTTCTTAGATATGCTCTTGACCAGCTCAGTACCTCTGCAGAGATTTCTTATTCCAGCATACACGAACATGGAGATGAGTCCACTAAAAAGTTTCTGCTTAAACACAGCAGTAGTCTGGACTGGGTGGCTCTTCACAGGCATGGGAATGGCCTAGTGTCTAAAGTAGCCATCAAGCAGAAAATACCTGCAAACCCCAGTGTACTCCCTTCCTACCTCCTCCCACCTGCCATCACACTATAGTTGGTGTCCTGGAAAGAAAACTTTTTCCCAGAAGGTGACCGGTGAAACACATGGCTTCAAAGAGCACATTCAGTAGAAGGAACTGGATTCATTTTAACTGAAGTCAGCCTACATGCCATCTCTGCTGACAAACCACTGACAACATTTGATCTGCCAACAGGCCCTCATCATAATACCCAATACCTGTAACTCCTGAACAAGTCTAACTTATATCACCACTAGCTTCTTCAAGGATGCTCATGCCCCAAACATGCTTTTGACCTCCTGGATTCAGTGGTGACACCCAACAGTTAAGTAAAGCTGGGCTCAGTTGCATCATAGCTGTGACACACTCCTGCCCCATAAATACCAGGTGCACTTTATTATATAGTAACACACATAATAGAAGACAAGTCTTTAAAGGTCTGGATCTTTTGGAATTTCAGAGTAAAGCAAAGCAAGGAACGATTAACACCACCTCTCCCTGCTTCTCTCCCCCCCCACCCCCACCCCCTTACCAACTCCCTTCATACTGAAGCATTAGAAATACAGCATGGAAGAAATTATGTTTTCTATTTTCTCTTGTCCTGTGCCACTGAGGGCAGGAGAGAAGATTCATTTGCACCGTTCACCAATCTTTTGGTACATGAGAACATCTTACCCAGCAATTAACACGCAATCCAAACAACGGGGGCAGAGTTTCCAAGGTACCACTTAGCTACTTGAGATAAACACGACATTAAAACAGGGGGGAGGGGGGAAACCCGCAATAGCTCGGCATACATAAATGACAGGCTGCCTTCCCCATCACAAACAGCCATGGCTTTAGCAGCGCCGCTCCGCAGCCTCCTCACATCAGCCCTCACCTGCGCAGCCCTGTCTCACCTCCCGGGCTCCTAGGGGAGAGCCTCCCCACCTTGATCCTACTGAAGCACTCAAGTGTGAAAAATGCTATTTAGAAAGGCTCATTGAGCGCACACACCCCACCCCCGCAGGTAATACTATTACCCTCATAATTCCCTTCTAGACTTCAAACCCGTTTTGCTGCTAGAAGCGCTGGATGCTAAA
>NW_009259718.1:2011106-2016295 GCF_000687185.1 Egretta garzetta | reverse complement strand
AGGGGAGGGGAGGGGAAGGAAAGGAAAAAGGGAGGCCGGCAAGCTGGCCGGCCTGCCCCGGGGAGGAGGGTCTCCTCCCTGTGCCCAGCCCCAAATTCTGAGCCGGCCTTAGCAGACGGTTGTCAGGGAGGTTTTCCCCTTGGGGAGTTGTGCTGTGAGTTTAGGGGCGCGTTGGCATCGTCAGGCACACGGGGACGGGGCCGCAGCAGCATCCACAGGGCCCACAGAGTCAGGGGCGTCCTCACCCCACGTTCTCCCGGCTTGTTGAAGCAGCGGCTTGCACCTGCAATGGATCTCACACAGGAGCACCTCCAGCCTTTCTTTTTGGCTCCTCCTAATTTTGGGATAAATGCCCTCATCTTTTAGTTCAGTCCAAAGGTGTGACAGGCTGCAGCAAAACGTCATTTCATCAATTCAAGCATGGTTTGGTGTACCTTACATTCTTTGAGTCATTCGTGAAACTGCTACTAACAATGCTCTTCACCTTTTCAGCAAGATGAGAGTGATACGGTTAGGCTGCGAAAGGCCCAGGGGTTTCTCTCTCATGGCTCACCCCTCCTATGTTCTTCTGTTGAAAACACAGCTGGGAAATGTGTCAGATCCCATGGTGGAGGGAGGCACTTTTAAGTCAGAGGAGAAAGCGTTACTAGAAAGCAACTGGAAGCTTTTTCAGGCTGAGGACGAAGTTGCAGGAGCCGCAGTTTTATAAAACCAGCACTGCAGTGACTCTGGCCACAGAGGCTTTCCGAGTTGCGGGGTTTGTTTTCAAGACCAAGATTTCCTGGGGGTCACTCATCGTCTTTGGAGGAAAAGTTGCAAAGCTCAGCAAAACAAGTCAGCGTGCGTTACGCCGGCATTTTGATCTTCAGGCCTTTGCATGATCTCTGCCAAGAGAAAAAAACAAAACAATTGTCAGCAATTTCTGTGTTTGTCTTGAAGCAGGCTGCTGTTCAAATCACCCTGCCTTTTGTCCGAGTCCAAAGAAGTGGCATTAAAGGCAAAAAAGCCCCCATTTGAGATCTGCTGGAAGATGGACACTCCAACACGAAATGTTTGCCTTTTAGCCTGAAGCATCATGCTGTGCAGACCAAGAGACCCATGCAAATGTCACCTCTGAGCTCCTGTGGCTCTGTCTTTTCTCTTATTGGGGCAAGGTGTGACCTGTCCCAGGAGACTTGTGGCTTCCTCTTCCTGCTCTGCAGAACCGGGGGCTCCCCAACCCTAGAGCTCCCTTCTCACTGACTGCTCCCTGCAGACCAGGTGCCCCTGGCAGGGCCAGCAGCCCTCTAGCTCGTGCTGGAGGGAGGACACCGGGGAGCACATCTTCTCCCAGAGAGGGGAGGCTTCAGGGAGCAGGAGGAAGTACGGCAAAGCATGTCAGGGCCATGCCACGTAGCTCCAGATAGCACAAGGCTGGTATTCTGCAAACCAAGGTAGCTCCGGCAGCTGCAAGTAATTTTTGTGTCATTTGGTGCCATGTGTATTTCAAATCGGGAGATCAGTACATTGTCCCTCCGTAGTCATGTTGTCTTCATGACAAAGAAGTCCCTCTTCATACAGTCCACGCTTTTCCAATGCAGAACTACAGATTTCTTAACGTACTTTCCCTGGGTAGTAGTATGTGTTGGTATCCTACCCAAGACCACACATGTTTTTTCCTAGTTTTGAATTTGAGAATTCAAGTTTTCTTTGTGGTGTAATACTTTGTGCTTGTCTTTATCGAATTTCATCGCACTGCTTTGAGGTACTTTCTGCGATTTAGCAGCGTTAAACCCTTGTTCAAAGCCTTGCCTCCAAAGTGCGGTACTGCCCAACTCGTGTTATTTGCTGTTCAAAGTCAAAGGTCAATTCCACCATCCAAGGCACTAATTAAAGTAATCAATCTTAGCAGGCAGAACAGGTCTCAATTTTATACACCTTCATCCTGACAGGAAAATATCCACTGCTACAGTTTGGGAATTGCTTTTCAATCACACACCCCTCTCACGTTAATTCCACCCGAGCCCTATTTGCCCTTATGAGAGTGGTGTTCAAGGCAATGTCAAAAGCCCTATCGAAGTCAAAATACGTTTCATCTACTCCTTTCAGCACCTGCTAAGTCAGTTATCTCAGCAAAGAAATAAATTAGGTTACTTTGACATGATGTGTTCTGGACAAACGCACGCTGCCTGTTTCTCATCACTTGATTGTTATTTAGTTGCTTGCACACGGATTGCCGAACAGCTTGTTTCATTATCCTTCCTGATAACAAATGGAGGTTGGCTGATTGATAACTCTTTGCTCAGCCCCTTTGATAAAGATGGGCAGCCTGTTTTCCCTTTTTGCTTCCACCTGGATCTTGTTCTTGAATGGCAGCATGTATTTTGGAAGAAAGGGCTAGTCCTTGCAAGAGAGCAGATGCTGATCCAGACAGACCGCCGGCCTGGGTCAGTGGAAGTGGTCTGGTATTCTTGCATGTGCCACAGTACTCTGGCGTCAGGGGACAGTTAGGGGCATGGTGCTCCCTAAGGGACAGGGAGCTGAGTGCCATAACACGGCCAGCAGAACAGCGACCTCACTGGCCAGGGCCCCATCCCACAGGACCTGAGCGAGGTGAGCAAGGCAGGCCTGGAGATGGCAGCTGGACTCAAGAGGGAGTCCAGGTCGCCAGACAAGTCCATGGCAATGGGGTAGGTCTGAGGTCAAGCTGGGAGCATAAGTTAGCAAGTCAGGTCTGGTGACAGCAATGGGGGAAGGACAGAGCCCTGTGATCAGCAGACAAGTCCATAGCAATGAGGCAAGCCTGAGGTCTGGCCAGCAACGTGGTTGACAGGTCCGGCTTGATGGGATGCAGGCATGGCTGTCACGCAGCTGTAGCTGCAGCTCAGGCAGGGCCAAGCACCGGAGCCTCAGCTGAAATGCAGCTCCCATAGGAAGGGGGAGGTCAGCCCTGGCTGAGGGCTCACCGCAGCCCAGCCTCCAAGGTCACCAGAGGGAAGGGGGACAGTCCTCAGCTGCGCTCTCTCTAGGTTGGTGGCCAGCCTGGGGTGCCAGACCTCCAGGAAGGGGGATGGTGCTCAGGGCCTTTTCCTCTGGCTGGGGAGGGGTGTGCATGTTTCCTAACATGACCCATTTTTCCAGTATCAGCAAAGCCCAGTATTGTGAGTGTCTCAGGGGAAGGAACCAGAGGCTTGCAAGAGTGTGTGTTTTTTTGGTTGTTTTAGGGTTTTTTTGCTATAGCACAAAAGGAGAAAATCTTACTGCTGTTGGAAAAAAAACACAGTAAGGAAATGACATCTCTCCTGGTAAAACAGTGCTGCAAAAGCATCCAGGATAGAGGAAAGATCTTAATTACAAAGGATTTCCCCAAATCATACTAGCTTGGAAGGGGAAAGAAAAAGAATATACACATATAACAAACCAAATTGTTTGGAAACCTGATGGTTTTAAACTGCTGCCGTTGGAATATGTAGTCTCCATCTTATGTAAGCTCCACTGCCAGTAAATAGATGCTGTAGATGTTCAGCTGGTTTCTGCAGAGATAACGCAACAATTTCAGGCTCTGCTGTAAATGCAGTGTGAAGAACAATAAGAACTGAAAGGTAGACAGGCTTTTAAGAGGTCTGATAGAACCTGCTCCCCCCGTTTTCTTATAGGTGGCTGAAGTGCTTGAGAATAGGCTGGTTGAAGGAGAAGTGTCTCTGGCTTGTGTTATATTTGCTTGTATTAGGTGTTTAACATATATATTTGATTGTAATTAATAATAGCAGAGAGGTTTAAGAGGTTTCGAAGTGGATGATGTATTGATCTAATTGTGCCTCTATTGCTTTCTTTTCTTTTCAATAGACTTTGTTCTTCGATACAATTTAAAGCCATGTTAGGGGAGAATTCCAGATGCGCTCTTAATTTATGCTTTTGGGTTCCAAATTTTCAAATAAACAGAGGGTAATGAATCCAGTGCATTGCCTTCCACATGTGCCTAGGAAAAAGGATTTGTTTTACCACAGGCTGAATGCTGATGTTCATTTTTGAGTTGCATATGGTATCTATGTTTAGTGCTTAGATGGAAACTGATGTTCAGGTGAACTACCAGTATTAAAAAAAAGATTCAGCCACATTTGCAGCACTTCATCAGAGGCAATTGCCACTTTCCTTCTCCCCTCATAATTTCAATCTTTTCTTTTTTGCATCACATGCAATGCAATTCCTTCCCTTAGCACATTAACCATTACCATCACACCTTCCATGAATCTTTTTACAGTGATGTTGGTAAAGCCAGAATTAGATTGATGAGGGCCTTAAGCACCAGGAAATCTTGGTGAAAGGGAATTTTTCTCTGTAAGCAAGGAAGGAGTTTTGAATGAAAAACTGATAAACCCCACGTCTTCACTTCCCACACCCAACAGATAAAATACTAAGCTCGCACTGTAATACAAAATGTTAACTCTAACCTTTCAGAGTAATTGACATCTTGTCTCCACATATGTGACAGGGAAGTGAAGAATCTGTGGCACATTCATGGGGCAAGTCTATAGGAAATATAATGCACTCCTGTGTTAGCTAAATGACTTGTTTAAGAACAGCCAGTTGCTCTGTGGAAGCTGGAATTTCCTTGTGGGTAGGAAGGTACAGCCTTCCTCAGAGGCACTGCTGATGAGATCTGTATGTTAAAACAGAGTCAAGGGCCACGCTTTAATTTGATGTCACCTTAATTTAATAGTTTGTGTGACATTCTGCTCTTAATTGCCTGTAATAGGATCTGAAAAGCATTATTGCATGGGGAAATTTACCAAGGCTTTCTCAGAGGGGTATAATTGAGAGGTGGCTTGCAGCAAGAAGGGATATTAATGTAAGGAGTGAGTGGGAAAATTAAGGTGAGAGGTGGAAGACATGGAGGAGTGACAGCTGCTCCTGTGGATGTTTCCTGTGGGGTATACAGATCCCCCTTCTCGCACGGCCGGAGCTGCTAAGGCACTGCCATACTTCGCGGGGGGGAGTAAAGGGTTGTGTGTGTCTTCTGCACCCCTGAGGCGTCGCCCGGGGCGGGCAGGGGCAAAGGCTGCTTCCTCACAAAAAACCCAAGAGGAGAGGGGGCTGCAGGCCCCGCGTGGAGGGGCCGGCGGCGGGAACACGGCGTGAGGTGCGTGGATGGGGGGCAGGGGTTAATAGGGCGGACGTTTCGGGCGGGGGGGACCGGGGTTCACGTTCAG
>NW_009259718.1:2006738-2010754 GCF_000687185.1 Egretta garzetta | reverse complement strand
TGGGGGGAGGGAGCCTCGAGAGGTCACCGTCCTGCGTGGGGGGCTGGCGTTTGGAGGCGGACGGTTTGTGCGTGGATTTGGGCTGGGAGGGGGTACCGTGACGGGGCGTGTGCGTGGCGTGGACACGACCCCTCTCGCTTCCTTGGTCCTGCTTGAGGTTAGGCCTCCCAGCTGGCAGCCCGCTCTTTAGGCTGAAGAGCGTGCAAGGTCTCGATAGGGTTTTTTTTTTGCTGATTGCCTACCTCACTGATGGTGGAATTCTTTGCAGTGCCACAAAAATGCGCCATTGTATAGTTTTATGCTGATGATGTTTAATTTAGAGGGTGGTTTTTTTAACGAAACTTGAAAAAAAAAAAATCTAGTTCGTCCTCAGTTCTGGCTTTTGATGTGTTCTCTGGTTCTTGTTTGCAGAGTACCGTCCATGATTTGACAGTCCACCGTGCAACCCCTGAGGACATAGTAAGTGTAATATCAGTCACTGCTCCTTCTCTGTAGCAAGGAGATGTAGCTGGCTATCAGTGTATACCACAGTTATGGGAATGTTTTCTGCCAATGTTCAATCTCTCTTTCTAAGCTTCTGAAAATACCGTCTCTTTAAGTGTTAGTTTTTTGTGTATGATATCCTGCATTCCCAGCTCTGGCAATTGGTGTTTTTCAGTTTTCTGTTTCCATTAGGAAGCAGTAGCTATAGTTTCATTAGTATTATTTCAATAAAGTGTATACCATCATAAAAGCATAAAAACATAAATACATAAAAACTCAGTGGAGTGGTTGAAGTTAAGTCTTTGCTGGAAGGACTGAAAGACATGCTTTTATTTTAGGAATCTCTCTAATTCTGAGGATCCTGAATTTTCATTTAAACAATTTAACATCATTTCTTTATACTGAATGGTGTGTTTGTTACTAAATGGGTGAATTTCATTTCATTTTCCTTGGTAGCACTGATTACCAGGATGGAATAGGCAGTATGAGCTACTGTTGCTTATGAATTTTGACACGTTAGTTGGGACAGATGGGCACAATAGCAGAGAGACTTGATTCTATAAATGGTTGGCTTGATAGCTTCCAGACACTTTAGCAAGCACCTCACATGTTTAATTTTTTTAACTTGTGTTTAAACAGAATATATATATATATCATTGTTAGAAGAAGAGAAAGAATATCTCTGGTGACTGACGGTGTTAGATCAGGAAAATGCGTTATGTCTTTTTATGCGTATTATAGGTGGTAGCGTTTGGGTTTTTTACTCCCTTTACAGCTGAGAAAACTCTTACTGAGTTGGTGGTGTAGGGCAGATGGAAACTGAGACTTTCCCCAGTCATCTTTGGAACTGCTTTAAATTTGGCTGGTCTTGATGGCATTTTACACTTCTGGATGTTTGTCAGGCTATTGTCAGTACTACCATGAAGTTAACATAAATAGTATTCAGCGCATGAATGATAAAATCAAGAAGAGCTTGTTAGCATTGCCCTGCAAATTTTGCTTTAGACTGTCCCTTGATTGTGAAATGGTTTCTTTCATGTTTACGTAGCTGCGTCGCCATGAAATATACAAATCAAAAAACAAAGCACTGGCACATCTGGAACTGCAAGAGAAAGCACTGAAAAGAAAATGGAAGCAGCAAAAACAACTGGCTGCTGATTCCTTGGAGAAAAGGAAATTGTCTCTGATGCGTGAGGTGAGAGCTAAATCTGCGCTTTCAGCCTGCTGCAGATCATCTGCAGCAGTAGTAGAAAACTGCTCTTGCGCATAGGTCAACATTTGCTCCTCTTCTTGGGTAATTTGACTTTGTATATGCATACACTCTCCCTCCTCTATGCGCTGCATTCATGGAATGATTGGAACAGGCTGTCTAACATATTATCTGATCTATACAGTTGCTCGTTTGATCCTTGTTGCCTGGCTATGCCCTCTGTAATTCTGCAGGCCTCTTTGCGTCTGAGCAGGAAATGTTTGCGGAGTTACTGTGTGTTGTGAAAAGGATGTGCGTTCTTTGTGTTCTTGTTGCTATCTTGCCACCTTCTCCTCCTGTCTAGAAATTTTCTTTGATGGAAATGTGAATGTTTCTCTTTCTGTGAGGGACATCCTTATCTGCCATTGCTTATTTAAGCAGAGAAAACACAGAGTTCTAGGTGCAGAAGAGGTGAGGCAAGAAGTTGGTAAGGAAGAATTTGCCTGGAAGGAAAACTGACAACAAAGGTTGAGGAGCTATGGCTGCTAGCAGACAAGGTTGTCATCTGGGAATTGAAATGCTTGTTCTCTGGGAATTCTGAAGCACTCTGACTGAAAATATTAATATTGTTAAATTTGCTTTTGAATTTTGAACTGTAGCAGCAAACCTAAGCTTGGCTAATAAAGACAGTAGCTTTTACTGTCTGGAAAGGGATTTCAGTGATAGACATTATCCTTTTGTTTCACATGGCAGGTGACTCTTTGCTATATGTTATGAAAACTAATCCCAAAATATACTCATTAGCTTTCAGACTTCATTGGTACTTGGGCAAAGTGGGAATTGTTCTTGTTGGTGAAGAATGGTGATGAACAATGTTCACCTAGCAGTTAATATAAACATGATTTAGTCATCCTGTAAATGTGCAGTGGGTTAATCACCACAGACCTCTTCTCTCTTCCATCTTTTGTAAATTTTTCTAAGTCTGTGAAATCTGAGAACATTCAAGCATAGACAGAAACAAATGAAAGCACATAGAATTAAAGGTCATCTTCTAGTTTCCAATTTGATACCTGCTTCTCTGCAATCACAGTAGAATTTTTGTTAAGGATATTGTGCTTATCAAACCTCAAACTTTAATTTTGACCTTTGTTATTTTCACGCTTTTCTGCTAAGTGCATTTTAGTGACTTATTTAAAAAGCTGTGGGCTTTTATACAAATTTCCCTAATGTAATAGCAGGCTAGTTTCAATAAGACTTCTGTCCAGAAGTAGATTATGTATCACAGAAGTAGATTAGACCACCTGCTCTAAGATTTGGCTGGACTATCTATTACGTGACTTCGTTATTTCGCAGATGTGAAACTCATGGCTACGAAATAGTCTTCCGTATTTGTTGCTGTTTCTAATGACAATGCACACATTTCAAATTCCTCCTGAGTGGCTTTCCCCTTCATATGTAAGAGAGAACTTTATTCAGCATACCCTGTGTCTACTTCTGAATTAGAGAAAAGATGCTTCCAGACAGGAAGACAAAAGGAGTTGATGAAACCCATCTGGCTGTTGCTGTTTGAAACACTGGCATCTTCTTGTGTGTAGAGCAAAAAAAGTAGGTGGAGGAGAGCCACCATTTTTGCCTACCCCTAGCTTAAATCTTGTTAATGGCTGGGTCCTGTTCAGAGTAACTGGGGAGACTCTTCATTCTGTGTCTCCCAGTAGAGTACAACCACTGTGGATTGTCTCCTTGTCTCTGTTATGTTGGTGATCTTTTTTCCTCGCTTCCTGCTGTGAGTGTAGCTTCCTAAGCCCCTTGAATCTTACTCAACTGCAAAAGAACCGGACACAAAAATTAGGAAAATGCTGCTACTAGTGTGTTTTTTCTTGGTGAGGAAGAGAGTAAAAGTTATAAAATGGATGAGTGAAGTTTTAATCTTTTGGGGATTTGGCTGACTAAAAATCTGAATGAAAAAAATAATACAAGTTCATCTCTGTACCGTGGATTGTGAATGTGTAGGTGCTACACTGGTCCTATAACAACTTATTTTTAAAATAATGTTAGTGTATTGCACTGAAATGTAGGTGGTGAGTGCGTTATCATAGTGGGAAGGTTTCAGGATTAGTCCTGTTTAATTATCTTTAACAACAATCCGAAACAGGAGGGAAGATTAAAGTTAATGAAATTCATAGGTGATACTACTGGGACAAGGTACAGCACTCAGTGAATTTGTCAAGGGCATGTAAATGGGCCTGGAGGGGTTAGAAGCTGATATCCCCTTGTTTTCTGCTGATAACAAGCAAATGTGAGCTAATCTACCTTGGGACCAATGCTCTGAAAATGTTCATAACAT